>NC_141099.1:18597500-18770000 GCF_041138505.1 Cibotium barometz
GAGATTATATCCACATATATAAATCAATCTGTCTCTCTCTCTCTCTCTCTCTCTCTCTCTCTCAATGATATCTGAGAGACAAAAAAAACCATCATTATCATTCGAGTACTTAGAGCCCAAAGTTACAAAAAGAAAATATTGTCATAAGCATTACAAAAGGATCATAACAAAAACTTCTTATCGGTGAACCAAATGAATAATTACATTCCACCTGTTTACAATCTATAACTCATTTTGGTAAGTAAACGACCATCATTATCATTAGAGTACTTAGAGCCCAAACTTACAAAAAAATAATAGTGTCATAAGTGTTACAAAAGGATCATAAGATCAACTCCTAATTGGTGAACCAATTGAGTAATTACATTCCACGTGTTTGCAATCTACGACTCATTTGGGTAAGCAAAGCCCCAAACCTATTCAATGTTACTTTAAGGCTTGATACTTCTATTCCAAGCCTATCAACATGGGCACTTAACTTGTCTTGTTGCTCTTTTATAGCATCAATTGTCTTTCGACAACCAATATCACATAGGTGTGCTCCGAAAGCACCACATGTATCCATTACGCGGAGGTAGGTAGCTTCGACAATATCCTTAATCTCGTGATTGTTACTTATAATGGCAGAAACTGATTCTCGAGTTGAACTGCTCTCCCCACTTCCATGATTTCTTATGCACTGACCAAGACCAGCAATCAAGCTCTCCACATTTAACACATGGGAGTTTGTGTCGTTGACCAAATGGAGTATATTCTCTGATGTTACATTTATTGTCTTCTTTCCATTTCGAGTCTTCTTACCATGGTTACGTCGCACCCACTTATTAGAGGTTTTTAGTTTCCTCTGGCATTGCTTAAAAGCATGCATTATTCGTTGAGTCTTCTCATTATCTTCTCTTACCTCAGATTGTTGAGGTCTTGAATACTCTGCACAATGGCCTCTATCCTGAACGTCCATGGAACACCTCATAATTTCCCCCTCATTATCCATATTGTACATCATTAAGAAATATATAAATGAAATATTTTTTAAATTTTATTTAATCTAGAAGAAAGTATGGATTATGAAAATAATCGAAACGGTGAATCAGAAACTAAATGACACGTACGTAGAATAGATTAAGACCCAACTACGCTCAAGTGAATGAATGGTAAAAAGGTATCCACATGATGTATATGTATATGTATCTATATGTATATATATATATATGTATATGTATATGCATATGCATATACATACATATATGGTTGTATATGTATATGTATATATATATGTATATGCATATACATACATATATATATGTATATGTATTTATATATATATATCTATATATGTCTGAAGGCGGTTCACGTAATTTTAGCATTTAGGAAACTCATTTAAAAAGATGGATGAGAGTGCGGGCCCAAGGGGTTCACCTACGAATATGTAAAATATCATGTGAGTTTGAAATCTTTAGGTAGTCCTCTATATATATATATATATATTTATTCTATATAAATATATCTTTTATTCAAAACAAAACAATCCAAATCTTTATCAAACATTAATCAAAAGTCATCAGTCTTTGACTTTTTAGGAACGTTTTGAATCGATGTTTATATTACGTTGAATCATTAATTATAAAACAATTCATTACAACATGCATGTTCCCCATGTAGAGGACACATTGTTTGAACAACGTGCATGTTCCCCATGTAGAGCACACATACTGTGCCAACTTTCATAAAGGAATCTGTTCTTGAAGGCGTGTATGTCAATAATTCGAGCATAAGAGGTATGAGGGGCAATGCAATGCAAAAGGGATTTGGTCCCATGGGCTTCTCAGGTATCACAACAAAAATCAAGACAGTGATCGATCGTTTCCTTCTGCCATGGCGAAGGGGCTGCCGTTGGCCACACCGTTGACATCAAGCCGTTCATATGAATAGCCTCCTCTCCCATCCATGAATGCATCGAGTTCAAGGTATAGATAAATATATATAATACATTTTGTTTGAAATCTTTAGGTAGTCCTCTATATATATATATATTTATTCTATATAAATAAATCTTTTATTTAAAACAAAACAATTCAAATCTTTATCAAACATTAATCAAAAGTCATTAGTCTTTGACTTTTTAGGAACGTTTTGAATCGATGTTTATATTACGCTGAATCATTAATTATAAAACAATTCATTACAACATGCATGTTCCCCATGTAGAGGACACATTGTTTGAACAACATGCATGTTCCCCATGTAGAGCACACATACTGTGCCAACTTTCATAAAGGAATCTGTTCTTGAAGGCGTGTATGTCAATAATTCGAGCATAAGAGGTATGAGGGGCAATGCAATGCTGAAGGGATTTGGTCCCATGGGCTTCTCAGGTATCACAACAAAAACCAAGACAGTGATCGATCGTTTCCTTTTGCCATGGCGAAGGGGCTGCCGTTGGCCACACCGTTGACATCAAGCCGTTCATGTGAATAGCCTCCTCTCCCATCCATGAATGCATCGAGTTCAAGGTATAGATAAATATATATAATACATTTTGTTTGAAATCTTTAGGTAGTCCTCTATATATATATATATATATATATTCTATATAAACAAATACTTTATTTAAAACAAAACAATCCAAATCTTTATCAAACATTAATCAAAAGTCATCAGTCTTTGACTTTTTAGGAACGTTTCGAATTGATGTTTATATTAGGTTGAATCATCAATTACAAAACAATTCATTACAACACTCATGTATACAATTGCATCGAGTTCAAGGTAGCAGCGCAGTACCAGTTCTGGTTTGCACTTGGAGGAGGCAAAGGCGGTCAAGGAGCTCGAGGAGGCGAAGGCACGACCACGTGTAGCTCAAAGGTAGCAAACTGAGGTGCCTGGCATACATAGAATAACCAAAATTTTTAAAAATTTGAAGGCTAGCCAAAATGCAACCACTTTTTCTCAATCATTTTTTAATTAAAAAATCCAAAATATTCTACACACACACTCTCTCTCTCTCTCTCTCTCTCTCTCTCTCTCTCTCTCTCTATCAAGCCGTTCATGTGAATAGCCTCCTCTCCCATCCATGAATGCATCGAGTTCAAGGTATAGATAAATATATATAATACATTTTGTTTGAAATCTTTAGGTACTCCTCTATATATATATATATATATATATTCTATATAAATAAATACTTTATTTAAAACAAAACAATCCAAATCTTTATCAAACATTAATCAAAAGTCATCAGTCTTTGACTTTTTAGGAATGTTTTGAATTGATGTTTATATTAGGTTGAATCATTAATTACAAAACAATTCATTACAACACTCATGTATACAATTGCATCGAGTTCAAGGTAGCAGCGCAGTACCAGTTCTGGTTTGCACTTGGAGGAGGCAAAGGCGGTCGAGGAGCTCGAGGAGGCGAAGGCACGACCACGTGGAGCTCAAAGGTAGCAAACTGAGGTGCCTGGCATACATAGAATAACCAAAATTTTTAAAAATTTGAAAGCTACCAAAATGCAACCACTTTTTCTCAATCATTTTTTAAATAAAAAACCCAAATTATTCTACACACACACACTCTCTCTCTCTCTCTCTCTCTATATATATATATATATATGTGTGTGTGTGTGTGTGTGTGTGTGTGTGTGTGTGTGTGTGTAACAAAACACGTCGAGGGAGGGCCAGTCTCCCTTAAGCTTCTAAATGAAAATTTATGCTTAAGAAAATATATAGTTTTAATATTTAAATATCCATTTTTCAGTTTTACATTCTTACTCTACAAAGACGAAAAATATTTAATAGACTATTCACTTCAAAAATGTAATGTAGAATATTAAAAATATTTAATAGACTATTCACTTATAAATGAAAAATCATGCTTAAGAAAATATATAATTTTAATATTTAAATATCCATTTTTAAGTTTTACATTCTTACTCTACAAAGGCGGTCGAGGAGCTCGAGGACGCGAAGGCACGACCACGTGGAGCTCAAAGCTAGCAAACTGAGGTGCCTGGCATACATTAAAAAACCCAAATTATTCTACACTTTCTCCCTCTCTCTCTCTCTCTCTATATATATATATATATATATGTGCATGTGTGTGTGTGTGCGTGTGTGTGTGTGTATAACAAAACACGTCGAGGGAGGGCCTTCTAAATGAGAATTTATGCTCAAGAAAATATATAATTTTAATATTTAAATATTCATTTTCAAGTTTTACATTCTTACTCTACAAAGAGGAAAAATATTTAATAGATTATTCACTTCAAAAATGTAATCTAGAATATAAAAAATATGTAATAGACTATTCACTTATAAATGAAAAATAATGCTTAAGAAAATATATAATTTTAATATTTAAATAAAAAGTGAGAGAGAGAGATAAAGCACTTTTTATTTTAAATCATTTCTCTCTCTCTCTCTCTCTCTCTCTCTCTCTCTCTCTCTCTCTCACTCTCTCTCTCTCTACCACGTGAATGCGTGGGGATTGACGTGGAGAGAGAGAGAGAGATAAATCACTTTTTACTCTCTCTCTCTCTCTCTATCTCTCTCTCTACCACGTGGAACTGGAGATTGACGTAGAGAGAGAGAGAGAGATAAATCACTTTTTATTTTAAATCATTTTACTCTCTCTCTCTCTCTACCACGTCAACGCATGCATGCATCATCTCCCCTCTCTCTCTCTCTCTCTCTCTCTCTCTCTCTCTCTCTCTCTCTCTACCGCCTCTACGCCACGTGGAGAAACATGCCATGCATGCATCATCTCCCTGCCTACCTCCCTCCCTCTCCGTCCCTCTCTCTCTCTCTTTCGCCTTTACGCAGACGCTTGGAGTCGGCTTCTTGCACAGAGGCTTGGAGTCGGTTTCTTGCACGTAAACACAGAGAGCTCTCAGCGTTTCTGGGCTACGTCAAGGCTTGGAGGCGGCTTGCAGCTTCTCACTGTTGCTGGGCGCGTTGGTGGCATCTATGTCCAGGCTGGCTGCAGGCTTGGAGTCGGTTTGCAGAGAGCTTCTCACTCTTTGTGGGCGCCGTGGTGGACATGCATGCATCATCTCCCTCCCTCCCTCCCTCCCTCTCTCTCTCTCTCTCTCTCTCTCTCTCTCTCTCTCTCTCTGCCGCCTCTACGTCCAGGCTTGGAGGCGGCTTGTGTTTTTGGTTTTTGTGTTTTGTCTTTGAGGACTTGGTCTTTGAGTCAGTCCAGAAAGCTAGCTCTCAGCATTTCACACCTCTGTGGACTCACTCAAAGACCAAGTCCTCATAGAGAATGTCTCTTTCAACCTTTTTCTCTTCTCTCCTCCATAGCAGCGCCCCTCCCTGCCTCCCTACCTGCCCTTCGTGCCTCCCCACTCTCATGTAAGCACCTTCACAATCACCACCTTCACAATCTGTTTGCATGCAACACAGAGGAGCTGTTGTTGCATGCAAACAGAGGAGTTGTTTTTGTTGTTGCAACAGGCCATGGGGGCTGTGGGCGGCTCCGTCTTCCATCTCATCAACGCCATGAAGAACTCGCCCAGATGCGGGCTATCATCGATCGGGTCCAGGTAGAGCAAACACGGCGCCAACATGCCAGTGTTTGCTCTCTTTTCTCTCTCTCTGTGTTGCATGTATATTCTAGGGCGTTTTTGACGCTATGAGGAATCCTCTTGCGTATTTTGACCTAACTGTGGCTTGCTGTCACTTGCAGTTGTCCTTTTACCCATGCAGCTCAACATAGTTGTGCTTGGTAGATCTTGGTGTCCCTTTGCTCCTCTAGCTCTTCATTATCGACAGATCGGTAGTTTCCGCAAGCAATTAACTAATTTGGTATTTTAGAATCTACTTATTATTAACTGTGAAACGCGTGTGATTAAAGAGAATTAAGTTGAGTTGAAACTCCTCCATCCCCTGTTTCAGTGGTGCATCCTCGTGTCTAAAAGGCACGGTGCATTTAAGAGGGGGTTCAAGTGGGATCGATGGCTGTGGGGGCCCGAGTCGATCCGGGCCGTCGGATCCCCGAAAGTAAACTAGGGTCCGAAAGTAAACTAGGGCTGCCACGCACATATATTAATAAAGGCCGAACACACTAGCTAGCAGAAATTATAGCCTAATGGTAAGACTATGGCCTCTCTAGCGGCACGTCGTGGGTTCAAATCATTCTTTTGCAATTTGAGACTTAGGCAAAAAAATTATAAGTCCAAACTCGGGAACTGGAGTAAACTAGGCAATTTAGCAAGCCCCCGACAAAAAAAACTCGGCCTGCAAAGTAAACTAGGGATCCCACAAAAAAAAAACTCGACCTGCAAAGTAAACTAGGGATACCACAAAAAAAAACTCGACCTGCAAAGTAAACTAGGGATACCACAAAAAAAAACTCGGCTTGGGAAGTAAACTAGGATCCCTAGTTTACTTCGCAGGCCGAGTTTTTTTTCGGCCCTAGTTTACTTTCGGGGATTCGACGGCCCGGATCGGCCCCGTCCAAAATCGGGCCCCCATAGCCGTCGATCCCACTTGAACCCCCTCTTAAATGCACCGTGTGATTTAGAGACGAGGGTCGGGTATGGTCATATAATGTTTCAATCATCCCAATTGAAAAATATTTAGCTTACAAGAATTTAAATCAAACATCACATAGCCATGAATAAAATATTCAAATTTTTTTTGAAAAATACTGAGCTCACAAAGATGCGACTCCAAGATTGGGTACAAATTGCAATAATCCCCCCTCATGTGTGTATGGCCTATTCTTTCCCACACATGAGTATTTACCAGATATTTTATTCCATAGCCTCCAAAAATACAAAAGGGGTCCTTTTCTTGCACGACACTCTCTTATCTTCAAAAATAGAGTGTCCATAAATTAAGGCTTGGGTTTAAAGCATATCACGCTTTACCAAATATTAAAGATCAAGTCTATACTTGATAAACTATGGCTTTTACAAAATAAATCAAAATGTCCACAAGTTAGCATATGTATTTACAAGCTTGTTTACAAAAATGATGTGCCAAGTAATAAATTAGTGCGACTCTCCTCATCCTCTTCACCTATAAATCTTCACCTATAAAATAACCAACAATAAATTGGTGAAATAAATATTCCATAAGCATACAAACCATCATCACACACATGTTTGCCAGGCATAAGTAACCCGAGAATCACCCCTATATACGAACCAACTAAAACAAACATTGGAGACCCCAAGCATACGTCAATAACCACCAAATGTATTAATATTTATAATGGTATCACCCATGATATTAACATAATTTGGCATGACGCAAATATATTCCAAGCGTCCCCGAATTATCTAAGAGGGTAGAATAATATTTTTAAGAGGGCTTAAAATATATTCCCACAACATTCCCTCTTGCTTGAGTTTGCAATTGCCCTCAATTGTCGGTTTGTTGAAAAGAACAGAGGATTTCAGGGAAAGCACAAAAATATTTCTCAGGCACCCATCTTGCATCTTCACGTGAGGATGATTTTTAAAAGTTATTAAATATTTACTATATTGGTTTCCAGTTCGAGTTGGTGTAATTTGATGGTTCTCCTTTAATAAGAGGTGGTTGTTCATATACTAGATGAGTAGGAAGTTGTCCTTTGAAAGGTTTTAAAATAAGTTGATATGAAAGGAATTGTGAATGTTCTAATGAGAAGGTAATTCAAGTTTGTATGCAACATCATTAATTTTGTGGATCACTTTAAAAGGTCCATAAAGTCTTGGTGCAAGCTTAACAGCTCGGAATTTTTCAACACTTTTAAGCCGGCGTTTTTCAATTTTCAGAAGTACATAGTCTCCAAGTTCAAATGATATAACTTTACATTTACGATTTGCTTGCTTAATATTCTTTTCTTGAGCACGAGCAATGGAATGTTTAACTTCATTCAGAATGGTCGTAAAATCAATAGTGAATTGATCAACAACTTCGATTTTGTGAGAAAGTATACTTGCCGGAATAGGCAAGGGTTTTTTATATACAATTTCAAAAGGTGCTCGACTAGTAGCTGAATGAGGAGTATTATTGTAAGCAAATTGGAGAAGATGAATGTACTTATCCCATGAGTTAGGTTGTTGGGAAACATAGGCTCTGAGTAGATCTAAGATAGTGTTATTAGTAACATGAGTTCGTCCATTTGTTTCTGGATGGAAAGCTGTTGAGAAATTTACTTTAGCGCCTAAGTTGGAGAATAATGTGATCCAAAAATTACTACAAAATCTTGAATCTCTGTTAGAAACAATGACTTTGGGTAAGCCGTGATGTACAAAGATTTGTTTGATAAATATATTTGTGGCTTGTTTTTGAGAAGTCAAAGTTTTCTTACAAAGTAAGAAGTATGCTTGCTTACTCAAATGGTCAATTATTGTCTAAATCATATCGTTATGACTCGATGTAGTAAGCAAACTTTGATGAAGTCCATGGATATTTGTTCCCAAGTATCATTAGAAATTGGTAGAGATGTAAGGAGTCCTTGGGTTTTACCTTTGTAGCTTTTGATTTTCTGACAACAAATAGAACATTCAGACACAAATTTTGCTATATCTTGTTTGAGATGAGGCCAAAAGAATTCCCTAGATACTAATTGTAAGGTAGCTGAAACTCCTCAATGACCCATGGATGGTGGTTGATGTATTTTCTCTAGTATGAATTGTCTGAAAAGTTATGTAATACACAATCTTTTTTGGAAGAAAAGATAACCATCATGGTATGAATAATCACCAATAGGGTTCCAATTATTGTCTCTAAGCTTAGTCCAAATTTCAGAAAAATTTGGGTCTATATCATAGGATTCTCTCATGGTTGGGAAGAAATGGTTGACTTTGAATAAGAGAAATGTTGTGAATACTGGGACTTCTACTTAAAGTATCTGCCACAACATTTTCTTTGCCTGGTTGATATCGAATCATGGGTTGGGAACTTTGTATAAATGAAGCCCATTTTGATATGTCGATCAAAATCAATGGTTGAGTCAATAAATGAACGAATGCTTTCTTGGTCTGTCTTAATTAAGAATTGTGATCCCATTAAATATTGTGATTCCATTAAATAATGTATCCAAAGTCTTAAAGCATGGATAACTGCAACTAATTCTTTGTCATATGTACTATAATTTCTTTCTATTGGTTTAAGTTTACGGCTTTCATAAGCAATTGGATGTCCATCTTGCATAAGAACACCACCAAAGCCTTGTCCACTAGCATCAGTAACTACAACAAAGAATGGTCATTGAAAATCTGGTGCATGGGTCAATGCTTTCTTTAGTTCAGCGAAGAATGATCCTATCGACTAGTCCAATCAAAATGTCTAGCTTTGTTAAGAAGTTCAGTAAAAGGATGTGCAATATATGCAAAATTTCTAACAAGCTTCTTGTAGTAACTACATAATCCAAGAAAAGATCGGAGTTCGTGAATATCACATGGTCTAGGCCAATTAGTAATGCTTTTGAACTTTTTGGGATTTTCTCGAATACCATCAGTAGAGACAATGTATCCTATATATTCAATTTCTTCTTGGAAGAATTTGTTCTTTTCAGGATTAGCATAGGGTCGATTCTCTTGAACAAGTGAGAATACTTTTTCTAGATGTTGTTCGTGTTCTTGACGATTGTTACTGAAAACTAAGATATCATCGAAAAACACTACAAAAAAGTTTTGATATTTTAAGAATATCCTATTTATCATTCTGTTGAAAGTAGCTGGAGCATTAGTCAAACCGAATGGCATAACTAAAAACTCATAATGGCCAATTTGGGTTCTAAAAGCAATTTTGTAGATATCTCCTTCATCCATTCGAATCTGATGTTAACCGGACTTTAGGTCGATTTTGCTAAAAACTCGGACTCCTTTAATTTTGTCTAGCAAGTCATCTACTCGAGGTATTAGATATCGATTGTTAAGAGTAATTTTATTTAGTGCAGGATAATCGATACACAATCGTTATGTACCATTCTTCTTTTTAATGAGAAGTACTGGAGCATCAATGGAGAACTACTAGGTCGAATCAGTTCCTTATCTAATAGTTCTTCGGCTTGTCTTTGAATTTCCTTTTGTTCTGGCATGTTAACTTTGTAAGGAGCTTTACATGGCGGCGTGAACTACCAAGAATTATTTCTATCTTATGGTCTTCTAGGCGTGGTCTGGGTAAGCGAGGTGGTAAATCGTCTATAAAGCAATTTGAGAATTTAGAGATGTAAGGGTCTTGAGACATATTTTATTTAGAGTCATCCTCGGTAGTAAGCTGGTTGACTAAAATCAAAAATGTCTTCTCCTTTTTTCGTACAACTCTTTTTGCTTGAGTATGAGTTAAAAATAGACTTAACTCACCTTTGTTTTGGCATTGAAGACCAATTTTTTGGTCATCTTTTATTAACCACATGGTATGGGTGTCATAGTCAATGTGGGGGTTATGCTCATGTCTCCATGGTATACCTAAGATGACATCCACACTTTGTAAAGGTACCACTAGGAATGTTCTCTTTTCTTTTAGTGAACCCATTTGTAATTCTAAATCTCTAACCACTGCAGTTGTACTTAGTACCTTGAAATGCAGCCTTTACTTGGTAACTAGAGTATGTTGCATCTAAATTAAGTGCTTTCAATGCATTCTCAGAAATGAAATCATGCAAACTACCATCATCATGTAATATAGAAATTGATTTTCCTTTTATTTTCCCTTGAATTTTCAATAAAGTATGAATTGAAATCTTACTTGAATTTGAATAGTTGGGATCAGAGTTACCCTCTTGCTTGAAAGAATCTTCATTGTCTTCTTCAATGAATGTTGAGTCGAGCTGTCGAAGTGGAATTCCTCTTTTTGTCAGGGCAATCTTGCGCGAGGTGTCCTTGCTTATGACAATTGTAGCATCTGACGATTCGATTTTTTGGTTGTCCATTTGAAGGTCTTTTATTGTTGTCCTTCTGAAAACCTCCTTTAGTCACATATTTATCCTTTTACATCCTGAATTTATCAAAAGTACTAGCATGAAAAGAAGATTTAGTAGATTTTCTAGAGATTTATCCTCAATCTTGAAATCTCTAGATGTAGTTGTTTTACGTTCTGAATTTAGGGCAAGGTCCATAGAAGTGCTAAGGTCATGAGGATGAAACATGTTAACATCAGCCCTAATGGTAGACTTAAGTCCTACAATGAATTTTCTATGTTGCTCTTTTTCTTTGACTTTTTCAATGACTTGAACTCATAAAAGAATATCCTAAAACTTATCGATATAAGCTTGGACATTCTCTTTATCAATCTGGTGCAAAGTGTCCCATCGTTGACATGCTTTAGCTTTGTACTGTGATGGTGGAAAAAGTTTCTTTAAGAGTTTCTGAAACTCTTTCCAAGTTGAAGGCCGATGTTTCCCTTGTTTAATCACATTCCACCATAAAGCCGCACTTTCAAATTAAATGATTACAAGCATATTTAATTTTATCTTTTTCGGAGAACTTCTTGTTGCCGCCAGAGAAATAGTCATCTAGTTGGCTAATCCAAGCAATGAGAACTCGTGCATCCTTCTTGCCATCATAATTTTGGAAAGTGAATGCCTTTCAACTGACTCATGAGTTTTTCTTAGAATTTTGATGAGCAGGCAATGTAGCTTTAATAGTGCACCTGACTTGGTCACTTTCCTCGTCATCTGAGTTCGTCATCTGAGTTGGAAGAATCAGAAGCATCACATTTGCATTTGGTACGATTGACTTGGCGCTCTAATTTGCGTCGAAGTTCTCCTTCATTAGTAATTTGTTCTTGAAGTGCTGAGATTTGTTCTTGAACCGTGGGCGGAATGGGTAAAGCAACCATTGCAAACTTTCTTTTTAAATAGTTACCTTTTTGTGGGGAGAGATGAGTTTTCTCGAAAGATTTTTCTTTGAAGGGATGAGGATAGGGATTTTAAAACCCTTTTTGCAAAAATTTGTATTAAAGAAGCTCTGGGTTTTTGTGGGTTTTCTCTCTTTGAATTTTTGGTCACAAAAAAATTGCACCCAAAGGAAATAGATAAATAGATAGATAGATGGTAATGGAATAAAGTTTATATATAGTAAAGGGGATTTATCCAAGCTTTAATATTAAAGGTTAAGAAATCTCTTTAACTAAAGCTAAAGAGTGTAGCTTTAATAAAAGCTTAATAAGCTTTTTGAGAAATGTCTCTGTGCAGCCCCTTTTGCTCTAATAAAGCATTTATAAGCTTTATTAATTAAAGCTTATAAAGCTTTTAATTAAAGCTTACTAAATAAAGCTTAAGTGATTTTTATGAATTAAACCCAATGTAGTCTTAAGTGATTTTTATGAATTAAACCCAATGTAGTCTTAACAAAAGCTTAATAGAAGCTTAAGTGAAGCAAATCGGCACACAACCAGTACCCTCCCCGAATTCACAGCGCCGCCGGGCACCCGTGGGATTGAAAGAAGAAAAATTTCCAAAGATTTAACATTCCATGGCCCGTGAGTTGGAAAGGAAAAAGGATGGAAAATTTTTTCTAATTAATCAAAAGTCTAATTTTTAAAATTTTTCCCACAGTGCATATCCTCCATAAATTGACTCTTGGAGATTTGTACACGATCCATTATAGGTTCCTTCCTCCCTCAGTGGTTTAGCAATTAGAAAACTAAGCATGATTTGCTCTCAATTTTGGAATTCATCCATACAGACAGATTAGAAAGAGGTCAAGAATTTAGCAAAACCGCTTTTCAATTTGAGAGTGGTTTCATGGTTTTCTCATAATGGTTTACCACCCTCCTCTTAACCTTTGGTTAATAGAGGCAATTCCTCAAAAACCTTTGAACTTAGCTTTCTCCCACTCAATTTTATCCTTTTCTCCCTAGGTGTCTAGCTCTGATACCACTATCACTGGATCTAAATTTCTAGGGAGATAGAAATAAAATAATTTGTAAGAAATTGATTTAAATTCAAGAATTCATCAAACATCACATGACCATGAATAAAATATTCAAAAACAACTTAAAAAAACTTAGCTCCCAAAGATGCGACTCCAAGATTGGGTGCAATCATCCCCCCTCGTGTGTATGGCCTAATCTCCCCCACACATGAGTATTTACGAGATATTTTATTCCAAATTAGTCCATAGCCTCCAAAAATACAAAAGGGGTGCTTTTCTTACATGACACTCTCGTATCTTCAAAAATAGAGTGCCCATAAATTGAGGCTTGGGTTTAAAGCATATCATGCTTTATAAAATATTAAAGATCAAGTCTATGCTTGATAAACTATGGCTTTTACAAAATAAATCAAAATGTGCACAAGCTAGCACATGTATTTACAAGCTTGTTTACAAAAATGATGTGCCAAGTAATAAATTGGTGCGACTTCTCCTCAATCCTTGGAATCCTCTTCACCTATAAAATAACCAACAAAAAATTGGTGAAATAAATATTCCATAAGCATACAAACCATCATCACACACATGTTTGCCAGGCATAAAGTAACCCGAGAATCACCCCTACATATACGAACCAACTGAAACAAACATTGGAGACCCAAGCATACATCAATAACCACCAAAAACCTTGTCGTATTGTGGTGATTTGTATGAAAGTCATGGAATAAATGTTATTTGTACCATTAAGACACTTTGAACATGTTACTTTAGCCTTTTCTTGAGTTATTTCTATGTATTGCGATACAATCACCACAACGTGAAACTTCGTGCAACGAACACAACCCTGTTGCATTGTGGTGATTTGTATGAAAGTCATGGAATTAATGTTATTTGCACCATTAAGACACTTTTAACATGTTATTTTAGGCCATTTCTTGATTTAGCATTCTTTTATGTTTTATCCTCATAGTTATGATCATTAGCTGATAATTTACTTCATGTTTAATTTTTATCACAGATAGAACTTGACAATTTGTTATATATATAGCCTCAAGGCATGCATGCACAAAACATGTCTGATATAAATGCACCTGCGTATCCGTCAAGTTCCTCGCATTAAATGTGCATTATTGTATAAATCCTCCTTGCCGCCATATGTCCAAGTTGTACTTGAGAATGTGCCACATGCTTGTAAGGTCATGATGATTAAAAATATTGATCATGCGTTGCATTTAATGATCATGTGCTTGCGTTGTACCATTAGGGCCCAAAAGTCTTTAAAAAGGCCCTTTCTTAATTTTTTTCATTAAGGATCTAACAAATAGCAAGTTGCCATGTGCACAAAAATATGACATTCTTGTCTTCTCTATCTTGGAAGTTTTGGGCTTATTTTCAAATTCAAAATGGTTGTCTTTCTCTAATTTAGTCAAAATACACTGAAACGAGGTGAAGTGGTCAATTTCAAGGGCGGAATAAAATCTTTTTTGTGTGAGGTCCAAAAAATCAGGGTGCATTAACCATCCCTTTTTGTTGGCAATTTGAATTCTTCTCACATTACAATACCTGCCATTTCTCTCAAACACTATTTTTGCTATTTTTCTTCTACTCCTCAAGCTTTAATGGCTTCACACCCTACTCGCACTATTACTTCTTGTTTATTTCATAACATGAAGGAAGATGCGGTTTGGAAGCCATTGACTTTGAATGTCAATGATTGGGTTCCATCTTGTAAAGACTCCCTTTAATGGCTTGACACCCTACTCGCACTATTACTTCTTGTTTATTTCATAACATAAAGGAAGATGGGGTTTGGAAGCCATTGACTTTGAATGTCAATGATTGGGTTCCATCTTGTAAAGACTCTCATAGAGTGAAGAGAACTAAATGAGAAGACCATAAAAACCATTGGAAAGGCCGCATCACTCCATTCAAGGTGATAGAACAAGGATGGTTTGCAAAAGTTCAACAAGTTTACATGGCCAAGGATATGTTCCTGAACCCTCCCATGCAACTATCTATGCATTCACACTGTAAGTTTTAATATGTATTGTTATTTCCTAGTAAATACATATAGCTCTTTGAGTTGCAGATGTGTCTCCATCAACATGTGTGAATGGCAGCCTCTGGAGAGCTTAAGTGGCACATTTCAAGCCATTCATAAGGAAATTTTGCATATTCTATATCCTCAACAATCATCATCTTTTTTCAGCAAGATTGGTTTGTTTGTCTACTTTGCACAATATAAAGTTCCATCTAGAGCAGGTTCATATGGAGAGCTTAAAGATCTACCCATTCCTCTTTTGAATTCACTCAATTGGGAGATCCCAAATACATCAACAATTTTAAGCTTTAAAACCAAAATTTCACAGGACATCTAGAACGCAATGACACTAGGAAGGATCTCAAGGAGAATAAGGCTCTCATGGTTTGTTCCTCTTCATGTGTTTGTTAGTTGTTTCAGGTCCTTGTTGTTGCAAAGAACAAAGACTATATGGCTAAAAAGAAGGTTGTCGGAACAAGATTTTGACTCTGTTCTTGGGTGGAGACATGGAAATCAAGGGAAAGCTTTCATCTAGGTGACACTATAAGGTGCAAGGCAAGTCCCAATTCATTGCCCCTCTCATACTAAATAGCCCGTTAATCCTTGGTTTTAGGGTATGATTATAGGCAGTGGTGGAGGCAAAGTCTTGGCAGCTGGACCCCCCTTGACTCTGAAGAAAATTGTCCAGAGTTTGAAATAGAGTTCAAGGTTTCCCCTTTTCAAGAACCTAGATAGCTTGTTGTTAATGCTAATTGGACCTTAAAAGATATTGGAGATTCACTTAAGTTTCTTGATTGTATAAACTCTGACTATCGGTTCAAGATCAATGATGATACCAGTGGAAAGAGGGTTAAAAAATCAACCTCTTGTATATCAAATGTATACCCCCAAATATTGTAGCCTTTGAGCCATTATCAATGAGAAGAAATGAAGAGAATTGATAAATACAGACATGTTTGAATGATGACATGATTGAATTTTTATGTACGGCTAGGTGCATGCATCGATAACAAGTTTACACATGTCATCATTCAAAGCTGCCTCTAACACGTGGCAGTGGTGCATTCAATTCTCATGGATATAAAAAGGATAAGGGAATTTGTTCTAAGTTTGTAATATAGACATGCATTTTTTCCTGCATTCTTCTAAGCCATTTGTTCTCTAAGTTTTTTCCTATGTTCTTCCGAGAAACTCCAATAATTTTCAAAGCTATCTACACCATTATAGGTATGTTGATGCCAATATGTGCTGTTTTTATTTCCCATAAATCATTTTAGGTCATTTATGTGTATTAAGATAGAATCAGCACAACGCGAATATGTCATTTCTTCATGGTAGATGAACACAGGTAGCCTTGTCGCGTTGTGGTGATTTGTATGAAATTCATGGAATTAATGTTATTTGCACCATTAAGACCCTTTGAACACGTTATTTTAGCTCATTTCTTGAGTTATCTTTGTGTATTATGATAGAATCACCATAACGTGAATAGGCTATTTCTTTGTAGATGAACACATTCCTATCGTGTTGTGGTGATTTGTATGAAAGTCATGGAATTAATGTTATTTGTGTCATTAAGACCCTTTGAACATGTTATTTTTAAGCTATTTCTTGAGTTATTTTTGTGTATTACAATAGATTCACCGCAACGCAAATAGGTCGTTTCTTCGTGCTGAACGAACACATCCAACTCTATCGCATTGTGGCGATTTATATGAAAGTCATGGAATTGATGTTATTTGAACCATTAAAACCCCTTTGAACATGTTATTTTAAGCCATTCCTTGAGTTATTTCTCTGTATTACGATAGAATCACCACAACGTGAACATGTCAAGTTACAACTTAGTACAAGTTACAACTTACACATGGCATAATACTAGGTTAAAGGTTGAAGGCTTGAAGGCTCTAGCAGCTAACTAGTATTATATAATAAGTATAATAGTTATTAGTTACTAGTTAGAACTTAGATCTTAGTAGCCACCACCCACTACTACTAAGCTACTACTACTACTAAGCTACTACTAACTATTATATAAATATAATAGTTATTAGTTACTAGTTAGAACTTAGATCTTAGTAGCCACCACCCACTACTACTAAGTTACTTAATATTAACTTCTAAGTACTAACTTTATATAATATATACTAGTATATATTCTATAGGTTAACGCTATACTATATAGCCTATAAGTAAATGCTATATTATATATGTAGTTAAATAATAAAGGCACATTGTAAGATTAACCTTTAATTTAAGGACTACTTGTGAATCTAACCCTTAATTTAAATATTGAATATACTTACAACACTTAATTAAAGGTTTATTTTGATTTTTCCCCTTAAAATAAAGGTTCACCCATGATTTAAACCCATAAGTAAAAAATGCATACTCATTTCTCAATCAGGATTTCTCATTTTCACCCAAAAATTTTACACTAGAAATCGGGTTTCGTGAGCACTGTGCATGCAACCTTCATATCCCAAAATAGACACGCAAGGCGATTTGAAGCCTTCAAAGCCCTCATATAAGGGTGAAAAATAATTTTTGCTCAGCCCTTTGTAATAACAGGGTACCCTATTTTTAAAATTATCAATTGAAGGGTGATCATTGGATTTAATGTTCAAAAGCTAATTTTTAAAAAATATTTAATAGACATAGCCATATTAATTAGTAAAAAAATTAGAAATTAAAGTCATCAATGAAATAGCCTCAATCCTGCACACCTGATGCATCATTCATGTATAGATAAGATAATTATTAATAGTCCAAACATCATGGATCACTATTCAAGCCTAAGGTCTTAGGCCTTCATTACAATTTACTATGTAATACGATGAGAATGTGGTCAGGTGCAACGTGGTGCTACAGTCTACTAGCTACTAAGTAGTAAGCTAGAGCAGTCTGCTAAATTCCAATGTCAGAAGTTACAGGTTGCAACTGCAGTATGTACTTTGCAGTCTATCAAATTCTAATGGCCATTTAATAATGAGATGACTAAAGGATGAAGCTCAAATAAATTATATCTTCCAAAAATATTTTGTCTTCATGTTCTATTCTCTATAATTAGAATAGCTCTTTGTGCTTGGCTTCAAGCTCTTGAGTCGGCTATCTTTGTGCTTCAAGCAATGTAGCTACTAGGCTTTAAGCTCAAGCGTCCAGGGCCCAAGCTCCACACGTCCCCCGTGTCATGCACTCTAGAAAAAAAGTTAAGATACTAATTTACTACTCTCACTGCGCTTAGTAATGCCTTAAACTATACTTAGCATTTTTTATACTTTTCGCTTGATTAATAACAAGTGATGCTATAAGTAAGTCATAAATTGTGATGGTCATTCATGAAGAAGCTAGGGGTATCGGAGGTGGCAAGTGCTTTTGAGTAGTGCTCAGTGCTCTTCACTTGGTGTGCTTGGTCGATCAGGGTACCATGTACAGTGCATATCGCCTTGCCCATATGATCAAAATAGAAGAACCTAGGAGGAGAAGACCAATAGTGCCCTGCTATAACTAGAGAGATTCGTCTTCTTTTGGATGTACTTCCTCACCATCTGCTCATCCTACATGAACATGTCGAAACTTCTTTTGGATGTACTTCCTCACCATCTGCTCATCCTACATGAACATGTCCAAACTTATTTCTGAGCTGGCTCTACCAAGGCTCAACTTTTTAATTTCTACGTATTCTTGGGGTGTGTGTTTGTGTGGTGCTTTGGCATGATTGTGTGGCAATGGTGGTGGTGGAAATCTCATGGACTCACTGAGCTAAGATGGCTACATGAAGCTACACATCATATTTTTGTGTGAGATTAGGTCCAATCTTAATCCAAGAGCCCTGCTTACTTCCTTACTTAGCTTAGTCCTAGACATTTAATAGTATGTAGTGATGGACATATCTAGTATGGTGATGTATATTCTTTATGCTTCACTCACGCATACTCTTGGTCGGTTGATGTATGTTAAAGATATCAAAGCACACAACATAAGTAAGCATTATTAAGCCATTATTTTGGCTATATGTAATGGATGTGGTGACAATGAGGTTGTTGAAGACATTAACCATATCTTAACCATATCCCTATTGAAGTGTAAATCTCAGAGGGTGTAATTTTAAGAAAACCTACAAAAAATGTGCATTCAAAGGGTATTAAAAAATACCCTTTTTTTGAATTTTGACTTAATTAAATGATCGGGGGTTCACTATATGTAAACTCTCTATGTCATGTGCGTTCAAGGACTAATTTAAAAACCTCTTATCTGTAAATTTTTCATAAATAAAACACACCCTTTTTCTATTCAATATGTAAATCCCTCCTTTAAATGGTACCCTTTTGTATGTAAAAAATGTGTAAAAAAGGGACTTTAAAAATCCTTTTGAACCCATGTGCTACGCTTACATATTTATGAGTGACCCCCCCCCCCCCCCCCCCCGATATTAATTGACCCCTTTTTCTTTATAAACTTATGAATTTTTTCCCCAAAATGCCATTTAAAACCCCCTTCTGTAAGTAGTTTTTATAATGTTTTCTCAAAATATTGGTTTAAAAAACCCTCCTAATGATCACACATAATAGGCTTACATATTTTTAAGTGAACCCCAAATACAAGAAGTTGCCTGCTTATTAAGAGCATGTTTTGTTTTTCTTAAACATGATTTGGGTTGGCTTTTTTAATTATTGGCATAAATAATAGAGAGATAATTAATCAAGATGGAAAAAAACAACAAATCAAGCCCTTACACTCTAAGAAATGAGCTCTACATGCTATTATATCCTCAAATTTCAGCTCGTGTAGTAGACCAACATCCACTAAGGCTAAGGAGGCAAGGCCAGGTTTTAAAGCTTTCAGCTTTCAAGTTTTAGGTATGTTTATTGTCTATCACCTTGCTCTATCTTGTTTTTGTATCATTGTAATAAAACAAAATTTCCAATAACAATTGCTCAAAAACACTATAATTATAATTAAAATATTTGTATTAAGTTTTTTAAAATAAAACATTAGAGTGTGACTCATGGTATTTGTTAAATTTAAGAATGACTACATTGGGTACACCCAAAAGGGATAAAAGACAACTATAATTATACTTGGCATTTTCAACATCTAAAAGGGGAAGGGAAATAGAACCTAAGTTAAGTCTTGACTTGAATGTGGAGCCTTCTTCTCTTGTAATTGAGTGTGAAGATAATGCAAATAAAACGAAAGTTAGCTATAAACGTTCTTTCCTACCTTCATGGAGACGAATGTATTCATGGGCATATCCTCAGCTTGATGCCAATGGAAATAAGCCTTTTAAATTCAAGTTAAATGCACAATTTATGTTGAAGCAAAGGCAAACAACCCCTTTGCATTGGATTGTAGCACAAGCATCCAGAAACAAGCTTAAGAGGTGCATAGTAACTCCGAGGCTCATAAGAGGGCTATATACAAAGAATAAAAATGAAGACTAAAATACCTTCTAAGGTCATAGAGAAACTTATAGATTTTATGATTGATGCTGAGAAACTTATAGATTTTATGATTGATGCTGAGAAAAGTAACATTATTAGTGTGATGCAAATCCTATAGTATATCCAAAATGACATGTCAATATAGTTCTATGAGAATGCATGCTACTTTCATATGTATATGTAGATACCTCATATTCCTCTTTCAATAGAATAATCAGCCTATACTAATCCCATAACTGGTAAGGAATTCCTTGAGGCAATGTATCAAGTTATTTAGGAGAAACTGAGAGAATATTTGTGAAAGTCCTTTCTTCTCAATCATGGTGGATGAACCCGGAAAAACTTCCCTTACCCGGAAAGCACAGGCGATTCCACCAAGATAACTTTTTATTCTAACGTAGTCAAGATCATTACTGATCACGCTGATCCGACTGCACCTATAAATATAGTTGGTCTGATCAAGGAAGAAACTTGCACTTGGATCATTGGGATCAACGCTTTTTTCCCCATCAAGAGGCACAGCCGTTGATTCCTATCCATAGAACAATTACTATCCGGGATTTACTTTATCTATCGTAATAACAGAAATTGAGTCTTGATTTACGGATCCATCAATCCAACCTAACCCCATCCAGTCCCATGGGTTAGCCAACCTCCCAACCACTGTAGTGATGGGATCCAATTAAGAATTTGGTTAGGTTTTGTCCCGGGTACCAGGGAAAAGAGTTCCTAGGCCCCCTAGCCGGAAGTTCATGCAAACTTAAAACTAGTCACACCACTTACGTACCCAATATGAAATTGCCTTTTTCTCAACATCAGCTAACTTTAATGAAACCATTATTTCATTGATCACTATCCTCAAAATCTCTGGTTGAATCCATATTTCTAATCATTCATTCATCGGTGTACTTATGGCATCATTGGCAACCAGAACGCTCACCACTTGTTCACTCAGGGGCCTTTTCGATAGTTCCTAGCTCATAGTAACCGGCAATATATTCACATAACATAATGGAATCTCCGTGGGAGATCAGCAAGATCAACCAACAGATCCATATAAAAGAGCCATGGACTCATCCGTTGAGGACCAGCAAGGTCAATCAACGAGATCCATGCCCGGTTCCAGAAAACAACTCTTACTCCTTATTCCAATATCTTCCACGATGCACGTGTGGGTATCTTCGGTGACCCAGAGCCCGAGCACCGTATGGTCAGCACCCTTTAGGATCCTTCGCAGGTGACCTAGCGCTTCACTCATAGGCCGCTTCCTTGGTCCCTCATCCACCGTACCGGAAACTCACCATTTAAATCGAATCGAGGCTGGTCAAGACCTCGGTCGACCTTGCTACACGCGAGACATCCTCCATTGACTCTCCGTCAGCAGTTGCAACTTTATTAGTTAGGTCTCCATGACCTTAATTCACAAGATGGTCAAAATGCTTCCCCAGCATTCTCGACATAAAACAATCATTTACAAATAGGTCACAAAATACAGTTTTTATATCGAACTCTCGTCTTTCCACATTATCCCTCCTCAGTCCACATTACTTATTCCACATTCCATTCATATGTGTACTCATTCTCATTCATTCACTCATATCGACGACGACACATTATTTCACATACACATTCACATTCATTATTCTACATCCACATCATACATCCATTCTCATATCCGCATTCATACATACACATCCATATCCACATCCATACATTCACATCTATACATCCACATCTACATGCATACATCCATTTTCACATCCTCATTCATACATCCACATCCACGTACATACATCCACATCCGTATCTATATCCATACATCCACATCCACATCCACATTCACATTCACATTCATACATACACATCCACTTCCATACATCCACATCCACATCCACATCCACATCCATACATCCATACATACACATCCATATTCACATTCACATCCACATTCATACATGCACATCTACATCTACATTCATACATCCACATCCACATCCACATCCACATCCACATTCATTCATACATCCACACTTCCATTTGCACATCCACACATCCACATTCACATTCATACATCCACATCTACATTCATTCATACATCCACATCCACATTCACATTCATACATCCATTTCCACATTCTCATTCATATAACCACATATGCCTTCACATCTATTCTTTTACATCACATCCATTCTCGCCCTATCACAACCCATATACATCTTATCCCATCACATACACTTATTACCTCATCCCATACACATCTTATCACATCTTAACTCATCTTATCACATCCTAACTCATCTCATATGCATCTTATCACATCTTATCACATCCTATTACTTCCCATACGCATCTTATCACATCCTATTACTTCTCATATGCATCTTATCACATCCTAATATCTATTTATAGAATACAAGAGAATTCTTATATTTGATATAAGATTTCTTTACACATCTATTTATGCATAAATTCCATTTTAAGGAGAATAATACTTTCAAAATAAAAATCAACCTTTTATGCATCTTCCTATGCATAAATTCATTTAAAATGAGAATGACACTTTTGAATTAAAAATCAATCTTTTATGCATCTTCCTATGCATAAATTCATTTCAAATGAGAATGACTCTTTTGAATTAAAAATCAATCTTTTATGCATCTTCCTATGCATAAATTCAATTTAGTAGGAATTACACTTTTAGAATAAAAGAATTTCTCTTATGCATCTAATTTATGCATAAAATCCATTTATGATGAAAATCACACTTTTAGTATAAAAAAATATCTTTTATGCATACCTCTATGCATGAAATTCAATTATGATAAAAGTAACACTTTTACATTAAAATAATTAACTTTTCTGCATACCTCTATGCATGGAATCCAAATATGATAAAAGTAACACTTTTACATTAAAATAATAATCTTTTATGCATACCTCTATATGCAAGAAATCCAAATATGATAAAAGTAAACTTTTACATTAAAATAATAATCTTTTATGCATACCTATATGCATGAAATCCAATTATGATAAAAGTAACACTTTTACATTAAAATAATAATCTTTTATGCATACCTCTATGCTGAAAATCAAATATGATAAGAGTAACACTTTTACATTAAAATAATAATCTTTTATGCATATCTCTATGCATGAAATCCAATTATGATAAAAGTAACACTTTTACATTAAAATAATAATCTTTTATGCATACCTCTATGCATGAAATCCAATATGATAAAAGTAACACTTTTACATTAAAATAATAATCTTTTATGCATACCTCTATGCATGAAATCCAAATATGATAAGAGTAACACTTTTACATTAAAATAATAATCTTTTATGCATACCTCTATGCATGAAATCCAATTATGATAAGAGTAATACTTTTACATTAAAATAATAATCTTTTATGCATACCTCTATGCATGAAATCCAAATATGATAAAAGTAACACTTTTATATTAAAATAATAATCTTTATGTATACCTCTATGCATGAAAATGATACTTTCGAATATAGAAACTGTAAGGATTACTCTTTTAGGATAATAAAAGATGAATTTTATCTCACTAATTTCTAAAAATTTTGCCATAACCTCCTTTGTATGGCTGACCATTTTTTAAATTTTTAAGTCTTTAAGACTAATTAAAAGTGCACCAAGAGTATTGAAATTATCCTAAAGAAGACATTTTTTCATTTAATTAAGACAACATTATAAAAACTTGACTTTAATCATTAACCATTCACCTAAGATAGAGAATGGTTGGTTTTGCTAGAGAAGAGAGGGGAATGCCTTTTTGTAATGAGGCATAACATTTTTAGAGAAGACATAAAGCATAAAAACCATTTAAAACCATAAAAATAAAAAAATAGAATAATCACCAACTTACTAATGACTTTGATAGCTTTCCTTTGACTTGATGGTTTGAGGGTTCATCTCTTGTTTGGACAAGAGTGGCCACCAATCTTTGGAAGAGGGAAATGTCAAAAAAATAGTGAATTATTAATAAATTCACAGTTCTTGGCTTGGGAGGAGTAGAGTAACAGTGCATAAAACACTATTGAGTTTAGGAGAAGGCCTCTATTTATAGGAAAAAGTGACCTCCTAACCAAACAAACTGATTCTAGAATTTTCCAATTCAGTTTGGTCAGTTTTTGACCATTTTTAGGTTAGTTGAGCTAACTTTTTGCAACTAGATTTGAAGTAGGAGAGAGGAGAGATGAAATATCTCAATTTTTCAAGATTTAAAACTCAATTTGCACATGTGAAGTAGGCGCCTCATTAAAGGGCCTCCCCTTCCTTACATATGTGTCAAAATGGAATCATTATACCCAAAATATCTCATATTTTTGATATTACTCATAGTTTCTTACTAATAAACCTTGTACATAGTCAACTCTTCATCCTATGTGAGCATTTACTCATTTTTGGATAATTTCTTTTACAAATTGGATTTATCTCCTCCCCACACATGGATTGATCTTATTGGTCCATAGGAACCTTAATTGGACCATAATCCAAAAATTTCAAAAAATCTAGACCCTTAGGCTAAGGTCCTTTATACCCATTTCCAATTAATTCCAATTGCACATTGGAAAGTTCTTTTTGAATTTCTGTTTCAAGGAAATTCATTTTAATAATATGAGAAATTTTTCTATCTAAAAATATTCAAAATCTGAATATTCTCTCTCTAGAATAGTTTCTCTCTCTAGGTTAAAACACGATAGAGATCACATCTTTGGATACCACACACGACTTAAGAGAATACCTTTACTCACCTAAATACACACTTATCTAGCTTTAGAGATATACCTATTTAGGCTAGGCAATCAGCCTAAACTAGCTTATTGGTCCCCAGACATTAGTTGGGTAGCTGGCCATTGTACAAATGAGTCTTGTATATGACACTTTAACTAATGAGAAAACACGTAATACCATTCTCACAATTGAGTTTGACTCTTCTTGCTCTTGTGATTAAAGTTGCTTGTAAGAACTTTTTTCTTCTTCTTCTTCATTGCATGCTTGCTTAAGGATTATGTGTGTGAGTGATAGTGTTGTTGTATGCTCTCTTCTCCCTTTCTCCTTCTCTTGTCTACTCTCATGCTTTCACCCACCTTGGTATCGAAGTAGAGATTGAGTTCTCCATATCTCTCTCTCTCTCTCTCTCTCTTTACTCCCCACCCATTTGTAAATCTCCTTTGTGGTGACAACAAAGGAGGCAAGGTTTATGACCCTAGCTCTTTACAAGGGAGAGTTACTCTACTAAAAAAAATATTTTTAGGAGATAAATTATAATAAATATTAAATTAATGAGATAATTAGTGAAAATTGAAGGGGAGTTAAAGTTAGTCTTTTTTTTGTTTTAAAAAGTTTTTAAAGTCAAAATGATGAAAGGACATATAAAAATTAGTTTTTAAATAGAAAATGTGTAGTTTAAGGACATGTTTAGGATTTTCTAGAGGACTTTCTGTAATAAAGATTTGAGTTATATGTTGAACTAAGGAAAGTTTCAATGTGTTGAGATTTTTTAGACAAAATATGAGATTAAAGGGATATTAGTTATGAATTATAGATACTTTGTTATTCGAGACATGGAAAATTAAGAGGAAATTGAAAGAAAATGATGAAATAGACATTTTCATATTTTTTATAAAAATCATAGAACAATTTAAACATTTTATTCATATGGTTAAAGAGATTATGTTATTAGGGGGTTGTTAAGGTGATGTTTGATGAGTAAAAATGAATTCATTGTTAAAGCATGGATATTAATGATTGTGATAGAATAAATGGAGTGATGATTATATATGTGTGTGTGTGTGTGTGTGTGTGTGTGTGTGTGAGTGTGTGTGTGTGTGTATTAAAAAGAAAATGGAAGAGTTATTTATTAGTGTGTGATCAAAATTAGAAAAGTTAGAGATTTGTGAGTTAAAGTTAAATCATTAATGGAATATATGTGTGAGACTAAAATGCATGAGTGTGGAATTGATCTGAAAGAGCGAGTTAAATATTTATGTGTGAGTTAAAAGAAATTAAAATAAAAGGAAGGAAGTGTAGGAATTATGTGTGAGAGTTTTAGATTGTTGAGAGAATTATAGAATGGAAATTTTAGGGAGGAATATTTTCTAGAAATTAGGTAAGAATAGAAAGCTATTTTATATTTCTCTTACTTATACCAAGATAATGAAAATGATATTGGGAGTATAGTTGCTTTGAGAGAAAAGTCCAACCAAAAAAGTGTCTTCTCCCATATTGATCTCAACCACTAGCAACCTACTTGAGGGATGAGAGGGAAAGCTTTATGAAGGCATCAACATGAAGAACCACTTTCACCATGAATATATAAGTGTAGGTGGGTTGGCAATTATTTCTCCTATATAAATCTAAAATTATAGATAATAGGGCAAATGTTTTCAAAAAATGTCCAAAATTGGGAAAATATTTTCTAAAACCTTTTAAAATGGCCAAAATTTAGGTGAATGCTTTAAGATATGGAGTGATTTGTTTGCAAAAACCCTTAAAAATAGCAAATTGGCAAAGATTAGCCCCCCTTTTTTTTTCCTTGTCTCCAAGTTTCCATAAAATACCCTAAGGCCTATGAATCTCAACTTCCTTTCTCATTTACAAGGTTCCAAAAGGTTAACTTCCATCACGCTATAGTCGTCACCATCTCCTCTCCATGACTGGATCAACCCACTTTTCCACTATCGTTTCCACACTTTGAAATGATGACTTTACAAGTCCACAACTCTTTTTGCACTTTCTATACTATTAATCCATGATTCCATGCTTTGAAAGATGCATTCACTTAAAGATAGAGTACCTTCTCACACAAGGTAACATTGTTGTATATGAATCTTTGCTTGTTTGTTCATATTTGACAAGATGAGAATGACAAGAGGTTCATACATAAAAATAACATTTGGCTATAACTTTGAATATATGACAATCAATCTCATCATATGTTTTTAAAAACCATCACTTTGAATATTTTGACTAGCACGCACACATACATTCAAAGATTCATTTTTTGGTACACACTTAACACTAGCATGATTCAATTCACATAATTATTCATTTTTCAACATCCATAAATCAACAACTCTTCGTCGTTAGATATCAATCCATACTTTAGCATATTATGCTCTCATTGCATGTTAGAAAAGAAGAGAGAGAGAGAGAGAGAGAGAGAGAGAGAGAGAGAGAGAGAGAGAGAGAGAGAGAGAGAGAGAGAGAGAGGCAACGAGGGGAGGGTGAGAGGCATCCATGGCTCTTCGTCGTTAGATATCAATCCATACTTTAGCATATTATGCTCTCATTGCATGTTAGAAAAGAAGAGAGAGAGAGAGAGAGAGAGAGAGAGAGAGAGAGAGAGAGAGAGAGAGAGAGAGAGAGAGAGAGAGAGAGAGAGAGAGAGAGGCAACGAGGGGAGGGTGAGAGGCATCCATGGCTCTAGTGCTTCACAATGATATTACAACCTCAACATGCATGCATTATTAGCATCCATTAGAAAAATATATAAATAAGACCTCAGTAAATATTAGATTTTCTCTTATGAATTTCTTGTGTGTAAAATACATAGGCAATCTCATCAAAAGCAAGCATATGGAAGGATGGGGCCAAACACATATGGTGGAATATCATGTATAATTACTTTCAATATGGTTTGCAATTGAAGTCTCCTTTATATTGTATAGTCCTTAGGCTACATAGAAACAAGTTTTTATAAGAAGCATTATGTGAAACTTGCTCTTCACCTTTGTTGCAATGCTCATATGACTAATCCTTGTAGATTAACTTTCATTTAAAAAATGTACTGAAGGAGAGTGACATATTTTACTATCAATTTAAGGGAGTCGAGCAATTTGTGTGTCTTGTGAGTCCCCAAAAACTGGCAAACTTCTTTGAACTAGTACACATTCAGTGTCATGCAAAAGTTAAGAGAAAAGAATAGGTGGATCTCCAACTTGTTTAACTTAGCATTACTTATGCACTTACCTGGGAACACATTTGCGAGTAAAATAGGTTGACCTAGACTACATGGAAAGATTCCCTTCCAAATATACAAAATATATATCTTTTTTGAGTAGTGGACATAAATTTACAATTTGATTCTCACAAAAGACTAAAATTTGCTTAAATTTTAAATAACTTAAAGTAAATCAAAGCACTACCTTCAAAATATACCAAATTTTTTATACTTTAATCATCTTTAAAATAATAATGTTTATACAATGCTTTATTTTTTTATTATTACACAAATATCAGCTTCTAAATAAACAAAAGTTTGTGTGATAATGTGGCAGGTTTAAGATTTAAAATACTTAAACATACAAGGAAAGATAGAAAAAGAATTTATTAGTTTCTTTGGAAAAAAAATCAAGCGATATAGGTTAGCAAAGTTTTGTTGCAATCATTAGGATTTCTCATTAATGATATATTAAAATCTATAATTTAATAAACCAATTACAACGATCATCATTTGAAGATAATAAACAGTGCTCTAACACTTTTCAATAACATTAATTTCAAATCACAAGTAAACTAGAGCCAATTAAATTTTTTAAAAAAGAATGTAATGCGAAAAAGATTACTAAAAAAACATATTGAGTAAAGTCTAATTGATATACAAAGTGTCTAGTTTGCTAGCCTTAAAACCTAGCACGACTAAAATCTATCAAAGTCATAATATAACATCCTAGTGCATATGCACCTTGTTCAATTACAAAAAAGTATCAATTCTCAAATATAAAGTCCTACCAATCCTACTAGCTGTGCAAAAGCACTTTATTTTAGTACCAAAAAATTAACTAGGGATTAAGTATTTTTGATGCGGGGTTGGGGATATTTTTTGCCTATCATTATTATTTTAATCTCCCTCCACTATAACTTCTTCTGTGTTTGAAAGCATTAAGACATCGCCTTCGCTCTCCATCTCAACTAAGTCTACTAATTCCCATGGCTCATTAGATAGAGGAGGTAATGGTTCTTTAGAAGCAAACTAGAACTTTTCATTGCTCTCAATAGAGGTTGCACCGACCTCTTAGTCGTGATCAAGTACCTCTGCAAAGCCCTTTATTCACATGGGTATAAAGCATGCTTGACCCTCATCAAGCTCCACAGCCACACAATTCCATTTGCATTATAATGCAAAAGTAACAATTGTCCCTATATTAAAGTTTAAATCTTTAAGATGAAAATACATACTTTGAGAGCTCAAAGAAAAAAAGTTAGAGATCCAATATATACATGTCCCAAAGAAGAGACCCAAAACCTAATCATCTTGAAGTGAGAAAAAATCAATCAAACGATTGATTAATCAGTAAGGCTTGTGATACGAATTTACTAATAATGTGGACTCTCATTAGGAACTCAATGGAGTCTTCTTAGGCCCTTTAATTTGGACGTTTAGTGAAATGCTTAAAATGCTAATCCATCTTTGACCAAGCCTAGAGGCCTAGTCCTAAAAGCATATATTTGATTTTTCACAAAAACAAAAAAAATTAAAAAAAAGGAGATATTCTTAGATCTGGCCACCTAGGTGACTTTAAAGCTTTGTAATGGGCTGTCAGTCAGTTATCATAGCCTGCAGCAACCTTTTCGAACTCCAAACATTCCAAAAATTTGTCACTTTCTTCCCCCCTTTTTTGTGTGTACACCAGATCTCTTTCTCTCTCTAAATCTTCTCTCTAAAACGCCCTGCACTCCTTCTCCATGGAAAAAAGCGTCTTTCTCTACTCCAGAAGCCATAGCTAGCAGATCTGTACTCCTAAATGAGCCTTCTCTCTCCAAACCCACAGTAGTAGCCATGGCTTGCACGGAAGAAGCTTACCATGAGCATTCTCTCTACAGTACTTGGTCCTCTCTCCATAGCTAGCAGGTCTGTACTCCTAAATGAGCCTTCTCTCTCCAAACCCACAGTAGTAGCCATGGCTTGCAAGGAAGAAGCTTACCAGGAGCATTCTTTCTACAATACTTGGTTCTCTCTCCAAACCCACAGTAGTAGCCATGACTTGCACAAAAGAACCTTTTCATGATGTATTCTCTCTCTATATTGCTTAGCAGCCATAGCTTGCACTAAAGAAGCTTCCCATGATGCATTGTCTCCTTTGCATTTTTGTCTCACCATTGCCAACCCTCTCTATGTTTCTTTGGCTCCCTTTCTGGCTTCTTTCTCTATCCACAATGCAGCTCTAGAGAAGCAACCCTCATCTCCATTCTTCCCATTATTTTTTGATACCATATCCTGCTCCTTCCACTCCTATTCAACCCAAGCTTACAAGCCTACTTTCTTGTAGATGGCACTACAAGACATCACCAATAAGCCTTCTAAGATCCGCCTTCAGGTTGATTTGGAGACAGAATATGCAACCCTACGCAGTAGGCATGTTGCACCCAATATTTCATACGATCAGCTTCGAATGCAAGGAGCAAAGGCCATTGATCTTTGGATTGATGGAAATCTTTATCCACCAGATCCAATATCTGGTGCCCCTCCACCATTCAAAAGCATTACAAGTTTTCTTAAGTTTGTTGGTGATGGTTTCAATGGGCTTCTTGGCTATTGTAGGAGATTACACATGTTGTGGCTAGATGAGGCAGCTAAAAAGAGGCAAACACAATTTGCCTTCGACCAGCTTCAAGCGGCATCGACTAAGCAGATCAATAGTTTGATGCAGAGGATTAAAGAGCTCTCAGAGGAGCTTGAGGTGCAAAAGAATAATCTAGCGGATCGTGTGCGCACAATAAATCAATTTATCGATAATTATGTTCGTCTTCAACACTCCACTCGTAATCTTCGGCGTCGTGTTCACCATTTCACTCACCTTCCCATTGGATATCACGCAAGGCAAAGAAAACGTAAAGCTGTTGGGTTACTTTCTAAGATAGCAGGTGCATGCAAGAGACGTAAACAAACAACCAGGTAAAAATTTTTGTAGGAATTATAGCAGCTTTGAGAAGCAATTAATGAATAAAGCATCTCTCATGGGTGACTCTTGCGATTGTAGGGCTTGTGCAACAGCTATACTAGGATGTAACAACGCTGAGGACAATGTTAATGCCTCCCTTCTTCAGCATGTCGTTCAGGAGAAGGATATCATGGAAATGATAACAGGTTCTGGTAATGATAAGCTGCGGGAGACCCTTCGTCAACATTTCTTCAAGGAAATCAAAGAAATTGTCACACCCAAAGAGATGCTTGATATATGTGACTCAGCAGGTATTAGCCAGAAAGGTTACAGAGCAATGTACAGGTCAATCACTTTAGGGTTGCGAGCAAAGGGAGTTATGCAATCCTTGCTTCCAACACTTTATAGCTTACAGATGGCAAAGAAGTGTGCTAATGGTGATATTGCATCCATGTTCGAGGGTGGGTACAAGTGGGTGGAGGATATTATGCCAATGCCAACAATCAAACCCTTTGAATACAATGCATATAACAATGTCTACATTGACATGGAAGTGCTACAAAAAGCAATGATTCAGTACTATGGCCTCACACTTGAAGAGACAGGTGGAAATGCCGTGTTTGTCTTGAAGCTGGATGAATGTCAAGTGGTTAAAGGCCAAAGACTGGAGGGTGTTAGTTTAACCTTGATGAGCCTTTAGAGACCCAAGAGTTGGATGCAACTGAAGACAGCAACAATAGGGGTCAAGGGCATAAGCAAGACTACTACGGCATTCAATCAGAGAAGAACATCTGGTGGCAAGCAGCATGGGTCCTCCCAAAAGAGAACCATGATACCTTGAGGTGGTATTTTGAACGGTCTGGCATTCAACATGTCGTCTCTTGTTAGGTCAATGGTCAAAAGCTTGATGTTCCCGGAATAGGCTGCTTTAACGTTGAATGGCACTTGGGTGGCGATCTAAAAACCTTAAAGTGTATGTTGGGTTGTAAAACAGGTGCGAATACTATATTCTCATGTGTTTACTGTTGTCATTCCAAGACAGCAGTAGACTCAAGAGTAAAAGGGAAACAACCTAGCAAAGGCAGAAGTCAAAAACAGGTGGGTGCAAAAAAAGTAATCGTTTTTTATGCTGAACAGAGGAAAGGATCAAAGGTATGGCATAATGGCATATTAAGTTGTGACCAGAGCAAGCCACCTAGTCGTGACTAGGAGGACAATGCTTGGAACCCAATCTTGAAAATTCCACTATGTCAAGTGCATGTGTGCACATTACATGCAAGACTCAGGATTTTGGATAAACTATTGATGCTCCACATAAACTATGTCTGGAACATGGAGCCCGAAGATCGACAAGAAGAGTCAATACGTGCACTAGAGGGTGTACTTTCCTCTATGGGATTACATGCTGGAGTAGTGGTCTTGACAAAGGACAGAAAATCAAACCCTACACAAGACAACCCTAATAAAATTTACATGGGTGGATCAAAGGCAAGACACTTGCTATCAAACCACTTGGGTTCTCATAGCCACACTGACTTTGAAATTTGGAAGAAGATATGTGATGTCACAACATATCGAGGAAATGATGCCAGGCTTGGCCTAAAACGTGCACATGTATGGGAGGTGTGTAATAAAATGGTCGATCTTCTAGAGCGACCTCACCTGGATGACCATGGTATTGAGGCACTTAAATAAGCCACTTGTAGATTTACAGAAGAAATGGTCGAGGCATGGGGAGAAACACACATTACTCACTACATGGTAATGTTGTATTTCTTGTGTCCTTGTAGTATGTTCTTCATACTGTTTGTTGACTTTTTGTAATTTTCTATGCAGCATATATTGTATGCACATGGGTCATACTTTCTCGATAGATATGGCTCTTTAGCACTTTGGAGCAATCAAGGCATGGAGAAATCACATTACCAAGCAAAGGCCATGTATTTTAAGGGCACTCGCCATGGTGGTGGCAAAGTCAAGAGTAATGCACTCCATGAAATGTTCAACTGGTTCTATCGCGTTCTGGTTGGCAAAAAAAGGCAGAAAACTCGTGGTAATTTGTCTCTTAGGCGTCAAATAATGAAAACTGTTAATGCAAGAAGAACTGAAGGATACAACAGATCAAATGCTAGGGAGAGACTACGGCAGTGGGTAGCAAGCAAGCGTCGGTGTGGTTCCTCATGGGCTTAAACTCTCTGATTATAATCTTTTTGTGTTTTTAAATTTTCTAAAAGTTTTAAAAAATTATATTTATAGACATATTTAAGTCATTTTTCATTTATAGCCACCACATTTCAATTTCTTCTTTGTGCTCTACTCTCTCTTGCCCTCCCACTATCTCTTGCACTCGTACATACCTAGGCCATGCCAGAAGAACAGGAGCAAGACTTGCGGTTTTTCGATCAACTCGGCCCACTACCTGCTACTACAACAAAAAGGTCAAGTCTACCTATCGTAACAGAGCAAGAGGCAAAGGAGATGAGAGAAGAAGAGCGCAGGAAGGAGGCCGAAGAAGCGCAACGCAGGAAGGAAGCTGAAGAAGCAGAGCCTAGTAGAGAAGCAGAAGAAGAGCGGCGTCGAAAAGAAGTCGAGGAAGGTCAAGGGCAACCACCGGAGATTGTTATTGAGGCCGACACCCTAGAACAGCTAGAGGTTATCTTACAGAACAGGGAGGTCGAGCTCTTGTCCTATGTCATCACTAAAGATACCATTGACAAAGAGTTTGCTCTTGTGAGGGCAGCTTGGGAGACAGAAATGCAAAAGAGACAGCAGCCCAAAGAGGACGCAAGGAGGGCAAGCCAAGCACAGCCACAAGCAGCCACAACATCCAGACGACCCGTCAAGAAGTGTGGTAAAAGAATGGAGGGCAAGTTTTGGGACCAACAAGAAGAGGAAGAGCGTGCACAAAAGAAAAAGAAGTTCAGGTCTGAACGACCACCGTGGGAGAATCAAAGACCACCACCGCCTCCACCAGTTACAAAGAAGAAGAGAAAATGGAGGCCAGGGACAGTCGCGCTACGAGAGATTAGGAAATATCAGAAAAGCACAGATCTTCTCATCCCCAAGGCACCATTCTCTCGACTGGTGAGAGAAACAATGGAAAAATATTCTGACAGGGTTGACCGCATACAAAGCACAGCTCTTGAAGCTCTTCAAGAAGCTGCTGAAGATATTGTAGTTTCTGTTTTTGAGGACTCAGTGCTGGCTATGGTACATGCCAAGAGAGTTACTTTGAAGCCTGTAGATATGTCCCTAGCCCTACGTCTACGTTTAGAGCGTAGCCTTCTACCTCAATAGGCTAACCCACTTTGTAATTCTTCCTACAAAATTTTGTAATGTTCCCAAATTCCTTTGTAGCATTTTCACACATTAATGAAAGCTTTTTGAGTTGTGTTACATTCTTTGTTGAGTCCATTTTTTTTTGTATGCTCAGTGCCAATGAACATTTCATTTAAAAAATATAAAAGCACTATACACACAGGAAAAAACACACACAAACACACACACACACACACACATATATATATATACACACACAAACATATATACACACATATATATATACATATACAAATATATATACATATACACACATATATATATATATGTACACACACACACACACATATATATATATAAATTTGTATATACAAAAAAGGAAGATCTTATAAAGTCACCTAGAGACCCTTATAGAGTGCCTTATGAGCCTCAAGGCCAAAAAATTAAAAAAAATTAAAAAAACATGCCATGTGCGCTATGGCGCGTTAATCGCTAGTTTGACCAGGTCAAAATGGAGATTTACGTGCCGTAGCGCACATGGCATTTTTTTTATTTTTTTTTATATCTTTGGTCTGGTGAGGCTCATAAGACCCTTTAGGTGCCCTAACAGCCCCAAAATCTTATATATTTATATAAGATATTATATATATTTATATATATCTTATAATAGCCTTAAAATCTTATAATATCTTATGTCTTATATATATATATATCCTATATATCTTATATATATATATTATATATATATATATATATATATATCTTTCAATAGCCCCAGAATCTTATATATATATATATAGGTACACACACACACACACATATATATATATGTATATATATACATATATGTAAATATATATATACATATATGTGAGTGTGTATACATCTATAAATACAATATTTTTTCATACCGCTCTAACCCAATCTCGATTACTTTTTTTAATCACGATCTCATTTAAAATGAATCCTAAACAATATTTTCTATGAACACATGAACAAAATCTTAAAATTGCGAGGCTTGAAATGGTATATCACAAGTACGCCAGGAAAAATCACAACTTACAATGCACAACAAAAATTTTTTATTAAACTTGGAAGAGAAGTTTGCATTACATCTTTTTAATAAGCTCTTGGAAGAGCTCAAGAGAGAGAGTTCTAGAGGCTGGTTTCTGGCCTAAGCTTTGGAATATATCACTCGGCTCATTGATTCCTTGAGCCTGAGAAAGGGCACAATGGCCTAAAACTAAGCCGGGATGGTTGCCCGTAAAGCAATACAAGGCAGCTTCCCTAGCTACCAAAATACATTTATTTATGTTCGAGGCTAAGGGGTTCTCCGATAAGACTGCACTAAGTGCTTTACATTTTAGGAGCTCGGCATAGGCGATCTCTGCATAGTCCAAATGAAAAACCCGCACTATGTCGGCTCTGAGGGCAGGTATGTAGTGCCAAAGAGATGCATCTCGACCCTCTGACTTTGGCCGCGTTCCTCCTACGCGCATAGCAAACTTGTCCACTTCAAAAGCAGTCTGTCAACATGTCAATATAGAAGTTAGGAAGCGTGAAATGATACAACTAAAAATAATTCGCTTTACAACTAAGAAGTTAGGACATACCTCAGTTGCATCGTCACTTGCAACTAGTTGCTCATTTGTCAAGTTTATGCTTCCTTGGTCTTGAGCATCGCCAGCAACCAAGGGCATGTGTGGTTCAAAGGCAGCTACGCTCTCATAGAATTGCACATCTTGCTTTATTTCAACGAGCGCTTTGGCCACTACAACTTCCAAGGTACTGCTACCAATATCATATGCAAACGCTTTTGTGAGGTTGTCATCTTCAAAAGAGATTTTCACTTTTCCTTTGTCTTGACCCCCAGCATTCACGGCAATAATAGAAAGTGCCTCATCCTCGCGAAACCCGAGTGTCTTGGCAATGTCATCCAAAAACAAAAACTCTTTCCCATCAATAATGATTGGATGCAAAGACATTATAACAAGGTCTGGGACCTCCGCAAGTACTTCATCGCCCTCTAGAACTAGGTCCGGAACCTCCTCGGGGACATTCTCTTGTAGAGCCACCAATGCCATTGAGGCCTCCCATTGTTCTGTAACATTCTCTTCCTCAGCATGGGCCTCTTGGACCTGCTCCATTAGCTTTACTTTGCCCTTTTCTTTTTCCTTGCCACTTTCTTTCGCCACACCCTCTTGTAACAGAAGGACCAAAACCATGTCCCAGCTCAGGAAAGAAGTGCCGATGTTGCCCATTTGTAGATCCAAGAGTAAGTCTTCCTCCTCATTTCTGTAGTCCTTTTCTGTGAGGGATTTTTAAAACCTGGATAGGCGAAATCTAAAATTTTTGTCTTCCCTGAATATGTACTTGATGAGGTCAACTGGAACCCATAGGCCCTCATCACCCTCAAACATGATGGAGTACATGCTGATGTGTTCATCCATATACTGAATGACATCTGTAAAAGCATCCGCGTGTAGATGCATTGTTGCACGCACATCAATTGCTCCCTCAAACATAGGGATGATCTCATCAACCCTATGAAGTAACTCAAGCTTTCCTAGCTGTGCAATAAGTGCGTCAAGCAAAGGTGCCATGACTATGAGTGATTGCAAGAAATAGAGAGTGTGTGATACAGAAAGGTGTGCGAAATTGAAAGCAAGTGTTAGGAGAGAACGATAATTGTCAATTGATGAAAATGAGTAAAGTATCGTTTATAAATGGGCGACCTTGTTATAAAATTTTTAAGTACCAAAAAATTTAAAAAAAATGGTATGCGAAAGCAATAACGTATCCTTCCATCGCAAGGTCATTTCCAATTTACTAGTGGCTCAAGCCACAGATGCTTGTGGGACCAACCTTACACTATCACAAAAAAATAAAACTTGCACAAGACAATTGAAAAACCTTAATAAGACAGTGAGGCAAAAAAATTGAAATTGTATTTACTTCAATTCAAGATTACATATCCAGTGGTTATCTGATAGCTACACAGCCAGGGAAAATAATTTCTCTACAAAGAAAAGATCGTTCCTGCCTTTTGCGCACTACTCTACCATTGATTATCAAAGCAAAATCACCACTCAGTGAGAAGAACTAAGTAGTCACGTAAGTTGGCAAGGGACCAGTCATCATTCACAGTAACATCTTCTACATCCCCACCTGGCATGGATATATGTAGCACACCCTGTTCTGTAGAGGTTGTGTCGGAGTCTAACGCCTCCCATTCTCCATTTGTAAGCTTCCATCGCCTGTAATAGGAAACGCAATGGACAACTGTTGCTTGGCAATATGATAGCGCATCACAACCTTCTCAACTATTACTCCGCATCTGATGGTGTCTCCATTGTGTTGAACAACTTTTTTATCCCATGCAGGTGATAAGAAACAAGTCAGAGCTCTCTCCCCCTTTGCAATCCATAAAGTTGGGGTACGATGTGTGTCACTTGTACGGAACAGGTACACAAAGAGATGTAGAGGTATGAAGCAGGTTATGGTTGCTTTGTGAGATCCATATGTGCACTTCATAGCATTTTGCACCTTGCTTTCGATCTGCAAACAAGCCATGGCCACTGAAGCATTGTCTGGAATTGGCCATTCAATAGATGTGAGAGTTGGCATAGGTTTTGGAACTAATTTTCCAGTACCATTTGCTGTCGTGGGAACCACATATGTATCCTCATAGAAGAAGATGTTTCGTGCAAGAAGTTGTGCAGCTGGACATCCTCCATAGATTAAACTACCAAGCTCCACATGGTATGCTTCAAAGGTTCCTGAAATTGCCTCCATAGGCTCCCACTCACTATAGTTTGAGGGAAAAATATCTACGCACAGGAACCCAAGAACAATCAAAGCAGTGCTCAGTATACCATTATTAGCACACAATTGATTTAAAAACAAGAATATAAAGTGGTGAAATAACTTACAATTTGCAGGAAATCATTGACGTTGGTCATGGTCTGCTAGTTTCAGCTCTGTTGCCTTGTAAACATGTTGAACCTTGGCTAGCTTTTTTCCATCACGATCTTGTTTGAGCTCCAATATCCGCCCTTTCCAATGGTGACTTTGTATATCAACGTATCGCTTTGACACCTTGTTGGTTCCTCTTGTACTAGGCTGCATCGTAATCCAATTCCACTTCTCGTACTGTTTGATGTTCCAGTGCACATCCTCATCTTGACCACTGCTACAAGAGAGATTGAATACTGATCGGAGGCCTTCGAGCTCTAGAAGAAGACATCAGATGTATATATTAGAGAGATTATAAACCTTGATGGCAAAGGAAAATAGAATGGTGAGAAAAAAACTTAGACTAGGGAGATGTACAAAAGAGAAGGAGTTGTAGAGCAAGTTCCAAGGGCTTGGCTATGCTATTACTGCACTTTGAAAGAGGATATTGGAGGGGGTGAGAGGAGACAATGAGTAAGATTATGAGAGCCAAAGCATTTGCAACTCAAGCTTCCATAGCTTGGCTCCACTGTTACACTCTGTAAAAGGAGGCTGGACAAGGTAGAAGGATGAAGTAAGGAAATGTAAGTGAGGATCGAACTTCCATAGCTTCTGAGAGGAGGTTGCAGATCAAGCTTCCATAGCTAAGCTCTGCTGTTGCACTCTGTAAAAGAAGGTTGGACAAGGAAGAAGGATGAAGCAAGGAAATGTAAGTGAGGATCAAACTTCCATAGCTTCTGAGAGGAGGTTGCAGATTAAGCTTCCATAGCTAAGCTCTGCTGTTACACTCTGTAAAAGGAGGTTGGACAAGGAAGAGGATGAAGGAAGGAAATGTAAGTGAGGATCAAACTTCCATAGCTTCTAAGAGGAGGTTGCAAATCAAGCTTCCATAGCTATAGATCTAGGTTTCTCAGTGAAGAGAGAGGTAGATCCAGAGGTAGATAGCTAAAAGAAGTAGTCTAGAGAGTGAAAAACGCCCTGCTATGAGAAAGGGGGAAGAGAGAGCATTTTGGAGGGAACGTGGGAGAGAGGGATAGTGGAAAGTGAAGGAGAATGTGCATTGAATGCATGGGAACTCGTTTTTGGGCCTCTATCACTTTAGAGACCTTACTTAATGATGCCTGCAGGCTGCAGCTATTCTTTTCTATAAAAAATAGGGAAAAAATTCATATAAGTTTTCAATTTTTGAGTTTTAGTTGATTTTGAAAATTTAAAAAGAGCCTATTTAGCCTATTATTCTAAGTTTGACCACTACCTTCTAGGCTCTTACAAACCATTGGTTTCAGTCGACATGTAATCTCCCTATTTGTCTATTTCTTAATCACCTCCATTAGGCAATGGTAAATTAAAGAGCCCAAAAAGACTCCATTGAGTTCATAATGATTACATGACAAAGCTTGGGAGTGACAGCAAAAAAAACAAAAACATTAGAGATATTTATTTCAGAAACATGAGCCTTAACATGTTTTCTCTCTATCTTGCCATAATATCCAACTGTCATCATCTCAAAACAGCTCTTAAAATGAAACCTTGGCATGTGATCAATATTGGATTTGCCTGTAAAAAGTAGTAAAATATTTTAAATGTAAATGTTTGCATATTGAAATACAAAAAATTTTCTAAAAAAAATTTAATAAAATAAAAAACAATGAGACATACCACACTACACTAAAGAATCATGAGCATGTGTGAGACCCCCGCCCCCTCCGCAATGCCCCCTTCCAGAGTGTTGGGCGGCAAAAGCAACGTCAGCCTCTTGTGCGAGGCAGGGATCCACACTCAGGGCCTCGCCCACAGATATCTGGACAAGAGACTAGCCCAGCGGTTCCTTCGAAAAGAGACTAGCCCAACGGTTCCTTCGAAAAACCAAACTCGAAAAAACTTCCCTTGCCGAGAAGACACGACGATTCCACCAGGAAAATCATCTAACGGGAGAATTGATCTAACGAGTCAAAGTCTTAACTAACTAAACTAATCCGACGACCGAACCCGAAAGTCACATGGTCAGATCAAGGAATAGACTTGCACTTGGTCCATAGAACCACCGCTTTTTTCCTCCTTGGTGAGGCACAGCCGTCGCTGACTCCCTTCCACAGAACAAGGGCCTTCCTAGGACTTATTCTAACTAACGTAACTTAATCGTAACTATTTGTATCATAGAAATCCCCCCATCCAGCCTAACCCCAACTGGCCCATGGGTTGGCTGCCAACCGTCCAACCACTGTATTGGCGCGATTCCTTTATAAAAATTTGGTTATGTTTTGCCTAGGTACCGAGGAAAAGAGTTCCTAGGCCCCCTACCGGATGCTTCAAGCAAAATTTAAGGTAGGCATACCACTTACACACCCAATATGAAATTGCAATTATAATAGATTCAACTGTCTTTAAAACAATCCTTAAATGAAATCATAGTATTATTGATCATAATCCTCCAAAATATTGAGTCCATTGTTTTATAAAATATATCATCCAAACTCTCCGTTGTGTTGAAGACCAGCTGGTCAACCAACGAGATCCAATATCAAAATTCCATTCACAAAAGTCATTCTTTCGGTTCATCCATATCTTCCTTGACGTACGCATGGGTGTCCTAACAACCGCGAGCCCATGCATCACCTGGTTAGAACCCTCTAGGATCCTACTTAGGTGTCCTAGCACTTCACTCAGGGACCGCTTCGTCGATCCTCGCCCATCATACCGAAAGCGCACCATTTTAACCATACCGAGGCTAGTCAAGACCTTGGCAGGTTTTTCTACGAGCGACGTCCCTCGACAACTCCCCACCAGCTATGTTAAACACATACCAAATTCTTCCTCCAGCATTCTGGCATAAAACAGTCCTTTGAAGAAAACCGAGGTTCTATGCAAGTAAAATTCCCGATTTGAGATTGGTTCCACAAAACCCTTTTCCTTTAATCTAGATTTTCTTAATGAGAATCATTGATCTCACATCAGGGTAACCTACCCATCATTTGACTGAATTTTCAATTAGATTCTTGGTGATTTCGGTTAAGAAAAAACTATGCTAATTCAAAGGTAGTCTATTCTTTATGTGAAGAATTTGAATCGGTCATGAGGTTTTTGTGCTTGATTTAGATTCGATGGGCAAGTAATTTTGTTAAATTTGCAGCAATGTGATGAGCTATGGTGGATCAAATGCTAGAATCAACATCATTAACAAAGATATTAGATAATAATTAAGATGTGATTAGTGACCAATTAACTGATAGCTTAATGTAGGCATGGATAATCAAAAACTAGCAAATTCTCATTAGGCCAATGCCCCAATTTATAGAGTTTACATCCAAGCATCTAATCCCACTGATTTCTCCTTGATTCACTCCACTCTTTTGCTTGATTCTCTGCACCTCTCCCAAAATATCTCCACACCTCCTAAATCTCCTCATGCTACCCTTTATTCTCTCCCAATAGATACTTCTCACATTTTCACAACTTCTCTCAGATTTAGAGCTTCTCTTTTACAGCCTCTTGCTAAGGGCTTGTTCTCGCACACACCCTATTCACTTGTAACACCTCCCCTCGAGTGAAGACTCCTAGCACACCTGGACCCTATACCAGGTTTCCCTCTTACTTGATAGTTTGCGACCAGTGCCTCAAGTTCCTAAACTCATAGTCCTTGACACTCTCTCTCTCTCTCTCTATGTGTCCAAGGCTACTACAAGTGCCTGTGACCTTGACTAAAGTGCTCACTCATACATCTACCACATGGCCTACATCATCGGTGACTCAGAGGTGGTTTTACTCTATTGGGACAAGTTACAATGGGTTGTGGGTTTTCTCTCTCTCTCTCTCTCTCTCTCTCTCTCTCAAAAAAGATGATCTGACTCCACTTCCTTAGGAGCCTACATGAAGTTTTGCCTATGTCGTTCCTTCACCACTGGGTTTTCTGTAGAGTCTCTTGCCATGTGTCCTGGATTTCCACAATTGTGGCAAGTGAAGGTCCTTCCTCCTACTCTGCCTCTTTCTTGTCCTCGAACTCGAGAGAATCCTCCTCGGGTGAAGAATGCTTTTTCTTCTCTTGCTATTGAGTCCAGTCATTTCTTCTCTTTGCCTCTGGTCTCTTGCTCTAGTAGAGCTCCTTCTATCTCGTGTAGCTTCGATTCAAGTACATTCTTTAGTGTTGCTACAATGTTTTCATATTCACCTTTGTCCACACTCTTCAAAAGCACTGCTAGTGCCTCATCATCTTCTACCTTTTTGCCAATAATAGCTGCCAGTTTGTTGCTTAATGCTTTTATATTTGTTCAAGTGTGTGATTAAAGGTTCACTTTCCTTCATATCCAATTTGTAGAATTGCATTAACAGGTTTATCTTTGAATTTTTTGCTTGTGCCAAATAATTTATTAAGTTCATCCCATGCATCTTTTGTCCATTGTATCCCTGTGATGTGATGAATGATTTCATCATTTAAACTGAGCGCGATAAGTCCCAATGCTTTTTCATTCCTTCTCTTCCACTCATTTTTCCCTCTCACCTCTGGGCATTCATCTCTTCCCTCAACTAGCCACCACAGATTTTTCCTCATAAGCAAATACATGGTTTTTGTCTACCATGTGTAAAACTGCTCCCATTAAATTTGGCTATCTCTTGTGCCGTACTCATGATAATGTGAAGGGGGTCTTACCTCTTGATCCAATTTCAAGATTGAAGGGTAGTGTCTACTCTTTTACAACTCAATCTGGTGTTTAGGAGATGATACAGATTTATCAGCATAAACATTACATTAAACCAGGGGTAACAAATTTCTACGGAATGGTTGGAGTATCAAACCATCTCCGAATTGCAATCTAAAGTTATAGGGATCTGTATCAGATATGCAATGGTTAATTTGAACGCTCAATTGCACCAAAAAATAGTGATTAGTGTTGATTAATCATTGATTAACAAATTAATCCTCTATTTTGTGTGAAGAAAACAGAGTATGCGGGGAGTCCAGATCTGAGGCCTTAGAGTTCAAATGACCTCAAATCCTTTCAAGGCCATCAATAGCAATTAGTCTAGTAGAGGATTAAGCCAAGAGACACAAGATTTGACCAAACATTGAATGCTTAATCTCTGTTTTACCAAAGTCACCTCCAGATTTGATGAAGAGCTTGGATCTCACTGTAGACTTGATCAAATCAAAATCGGTCTTCACCAGCTTGTAGAGCACCCTTGAAAACCCCTAGGACCAAGAGGAATTAGAGAAATTGCATCTCAAGCAGTAGAAATATCAAATTTTCTTCAAAAAAAATGCGCCTGTAGAATCACGATTTTCGTGAGCTTCGCTTGGCGGTTTGTGATTTTGTTAGAAGCACTTATCCTAATGTTGCTCCTGGAGGGAGATCAAGCCCCTCCCACTGGCTGGTGGTATAGAGAGCTAGTTGAAAAAAGGTAAAAAATCTTAATTATCTACTAATCTTAATTAGCCAAGTGATTAGGAAGATAATGGGCTCACAAATTGATGGACTCTAGGCTAGGCTCTGATACCATGTTAAATTTACAGCAATGTGATGAGCTATGGTGGATCAAATGCTAGAATCAACATCATTAACAAAGAGATTAAATGATAATTAAGATATGATTAATGAGCAATTAACTGATAGCTTAATGTAGTCATTGATAATCAAAAACCAGCAAATTCTCATTAGGCCAATGCCTCAATTTATAAAGTTTACATCCAAGCATCTAATCCTACTGATTTCTCCTTGATTCACTCCACCTCTTTTGCTTGATTCTCTCCCCACCTCTTTTGCTTGATTCTCTCCCCATCTCTTTTGCTTGATTCTCTCCACCTCTCCCAGAATATCTCCACACCTCCTAAATATATATCCTCATGCTACCCTTTATTCTCTCCCAGTAGATACTTCTCACATTTTGACAGCTTCTCTCACATCTACAGGTTCTCTTTTATAGCCTCTTGCTAAGGGCTTGTTCCCACACACACCCTATTTGCTTGTATATTTCAACAAATTTCCTGGCCACCATTCTCACAGTCGTGGTCTAACCAAAATTATTTGGTTTACTTCTAACTTTGATTCCAAGAATTTTCTTTAGATAAACATCTAGTGAACTAATCGTAAAGAAAAATTCCAACTTTATGAATTTCATTACTTCCTAACCATAATAGATTAAGAAATGGCTCTATATGAGAATATTGGATTTTAACACCATATTAGATATTTTGAAAAAAATCCCATTCCCATTTGAAAAATGGGAGCATGGTGAACTTGTCCAAAAGTTTGTCAAAACCCCCTCATGTGACATATCATCGGAAAGATCTTGAAGAGTAGAATCTAAATCTATGATCTCTGACAAATTTGGAGTTAGTATGTTTAAGATATGTCCAAAACTATATGGAGTAATTGATTCCCAAAATGTGAGTTTTTTCCCAAATTACCTAATATTGACTTTTTTTATAAAAATACTCTTTTTTTATTAATCTAATTTTGGATAAATATCAATTTGATGATTTATCCACACAAAATATCTAAGAATATTCTTTCTACCAATTTAATTATCACCAAAAATTATGGTGAAATTATGGTAAAAATTTCTCTTTTATCACCAAAAATTAATTGAAACCTTTCTCTACTTAAAATACCATAAAATTTATTCTTTTAAATTAAATATAAATATCTATTTTTTGAATATGCTTAAAATTTCTCTTTTTGCATTTAAATGATTGAATTTCAAATGTCATGAAAATTTCTCTTTTATCATTTAAAAATTTCTTATGCATAAAATAAAATTTATCTAAAATCTCTTTTTTAAATTCAATAAAAATATCTATTATTTTAAATATACCAAAATATTCTCTTTTTATATTTAAATGATTTAATTTCAAATGTCATGAAAATTTCTCTTTTATTATTTAAAATTTTCTTATGCATAAAAATTTATTTATTTAATATTTATCTTTTTTTAAAATTAAATATTTATGCATAAATACTAAAATTTATTTCACATGAATATGATGAAAACCATTTTTTTGCATAAGATGTCCAATCCTAGAATATGGTAGGAAGTCCTCTTTTAGCATTATGCATAAAATAAGATATATATTATTTTCTGAAAATTTTGCTATAGCTTCCTTACTATTACTGATAATTTTTAATTTTTTCTTAAAATAATAAAACATTGTAATGCAATTATGATAGAAGATCTATTTTTAATTTTAAATCTAAACTATGAATTTAAATCATAATTTTAACCATAATCATAAACTTAATTATGATTATTCTACTAAATTAAGCTATTTCCATTATTCCTCTTTTCCCAATTTGATAGGATTATCACTTTCCCATTTAGAATCAATAAAAGTAGTTTTTAACTACTTATAAATATTCTAAAATAATTTACCATTATTTTGTTAACATAAAAGCATAAAAATACCATTTTCTTATCCTCTAGCTTAACAAGCTTAGAGTTTGGTTTTGAAATAAGAATTTATCAATGAGAAGCATTCTTTTACTAAAAAATTAGCCATCAGAATTACTATTCTTTTTGAAGAGAGAGATATACATAAGAAAACATTCTAATTAAGCATAAAGATTAACTTTTTCTTTATTATACATTAAAATTCTTAGGAAAATCTAGATTTGAATTTAAAACAACCAATTAGAAAACTTCTCAAGCTTGAGAGGGATTGAGAAGAGTCATTTGCAAATATTAACAAAAAACCATAAAATTCATTCTTACCTCAAAAATTAGCTTGCTTCTTTTTCTAAAAGTGAAGCTCCCAACCAATCAATTGGTTTAGCACAAGTGAAGAAAAGAGCTCCAAGAGTTGTTGAAGAGAGAGAGAAGCTCCAAGCTCCCCAGAAGTAGAGGATTTTTAAGGGATAATAGAAAATATGATTATTTTAATGTAATACTGGCATGGTATAGCTGACAGATGAGAATACAAAAGAATAAGGATCTATTTATTGGGTTCTAGAATTTTTCAGCTTCAATTTGACTGAATTTGAACAAGATATGGACCAGTTTGGCTCCCTTTTTGATCCAGTTTGATCTAGGAGAGGAGAGATAAAAATATCACAATTTTTTTGAATTAAAAACCTTCCCACATGTGAAGGAGGCGCCTACCTCAAAGATCTCTCCTTCCTTACCAAGGTGTCAAAAATTCATCATTTCTCTAAAATATCTCATTTTTTTAGTAATATCTTGTTAACCTATGACGGACATTGAGACGTACTATGTTTTACGTCATTAATTTAAATATTCTGAGTCATGGGCCGGGCTTGTCGGCACCATATGTTAAGGATAAAGGGATTGGGTGATCGCCGATGAGAGGCGCACCTTGAATATCAGCAGGGTAAGGGTTAGGATCGGCCGGCCATGTATGGACGTCCATGTGTGAACGGCTAAGTCACCTATAAGAGTCAAATGTAACCTTAAAACTCTCATTCTCATGTGTTGAATACGAGAGTGCTCTTGCCTTATCTTCTTGGTTTCCTTCTCCTGCGTGTGTGAGAGAGAGTGAGGGAGCGATCGAGCACTGTGTAGCGGCACGACGGCGGCGACAAGGCGGTAGAGCAGTGACGGCGGCTCCTTCACTGCGACAAGGGAATCCTTCACAGTGGCGGTTTTAGCGGTGAGTGACACACCTTTGCATTCTGTTTGAGCTTGCTTTCCTGGTTGTATGCTTGCAGCCATTCGTGGCTCGCATACGGTGTTCGGCAAGTCCCCAGCTACGACTCGTACGGCAAAAGCGCACATTTTTGGCGCCGCGGCCGGGGAGATGCCCTGCACCAAGCTCCAGTTTGCAGCTCGGGCTGCTGCGTGAAGTGAAATTTACATTGTAGGAAAGGCGACTGTGTGTTTGTTGTTGAGTTGTTTCGATGTTCTGCAATCTGTTTCTGCAATTTGTCTTCTGCAAATCTGTTTCTTTTGTTATTTTTTCGCTCCGCGTGTGGGCATGCATTCTGTTCTCTGGTTTTCTGCGTGAGAGGGGGGATTTCTGAATCCCCAGTGTGCAAACTATTTTGAGGACCACAGGAGCTCTGGATAAGCAAACACGATATTGTAAAGCACGCTAGGATTCTTTAAACGATACGCTCGTTTCGAGCTATCACACGCCCTCGTTCAGGTTCGACCATAAGTAAGGGGGTTAGAAACGAGTTAAAAACAATACAGAAACAAGTCACATGCATCTACGCTCTGGTTGGGTACTAGAGCCTGAGCTACTAGAAAGCGTTTCAGTTTACGCAGTCTCACACCATCTCTCCACGTTGGCATCTTGGCCTTCAGTTGGAACCCAGGGAAGTGCAACCCAAGATCCACAAATAGTAGCGGATAGTGATTCGCCTCTGACTCAAAAGCCATGGAAGGGCACCTTACCAAGAACCCTGAGGAGACAAGCCAAAACATGCCAGTTTGGGCCCCACAACTCGGATCTGGCATGTTTAGTCATCTAATAGAGACCTTTAGTAGAGCTACACGCTCTGAACATGCGACAAGCGAAGTAAATGAAGAAGTAGGGATAGTGGATTCGCCATTCACATCTCATGTGGACCCTACCCTCCCAAAGAGTGTCCATGTGGATATTCTACCCACTTCGTTTAATGAGGGCCCTATTGAACTACCACCTTCCGACGCACTTCCTAAAGTAGAGGTCCCTAGAAGAAGTCAATCCATAAGAAGTGACATTGCGTCCACTTCAAGAGAACCGTTTGGCACACCAAGTCTGGATGGGATATTTCTCAATGAAAATTGGGAATATGATCTACACACAGAGACTCTAACTGACCTATACGTACACGGGTTACACATACCATGTAGGTTGGTTAGAAGTCATACGATCTACATCTAGTGCCACTAATCTAGAGGAGCAACAACAAATGATATGTGAGGTTATTCATAGAATTATCCAATTTGAGAGGCAAAATAGGGGAGTGAATCTAGTTTCCACTGGCCCTATGAGATTTTTGGATACGGGCAAGGCCAAACAACCAACCCTATCACAATTGGAGACTCCCTCGGTGAGTCCCATAGACCCTTCATATGTTGTTTTGCCTGGAGTCTCAATGCAGGTTGAGCCCATGAGGTTGAGCCCACAAGCAGTAACTTTAGCTTTCCAACCTTGGCTCAACTTTCCATTAAGGAATCCACAATGCCTACCCCAATGATGATCATGACAGAAAGCGTACCTGTTACCACTGTAGTTAGTACGACACCGCTACCTAGTGGAACAGTATCTACAACAGTGCATGCCAGTGCTTATTGACCATATGTACCTATCGCTACTCATGCTCATGTAGCTCTTATGCCTCTTAGTATGCCAATGGCGTATGCTCCACGACCGCCTTATCACAACCCTTATCCAAGAGGAGCTAGGCCTAGTCACATATCACAACCTACGTCAGGTGCCTACATACCAAGACCAACGCCAACTCCTATCAACCAGGCTATCCCAGAAGTGCCTCCACCAGCTATGCCTGCTCACCTAGGTGATCTCGCAGCGTTTGCTCAGACGATCGGATGATCTATTGCGGAAAACATGCGGGGCATGCCTGAGAGAGAACCCAGAAGCAAGGCGGTACAAGTGGCTAAGCTTACTCAAAACTTCAGTGGTAACGAAGATGTTAGGAAGCACATTGAAGTTTTTGAACACGTGTGTGATTCCTTGGAAGAGCACAATGAGCTGCATAAGTGTAAATCTTTAGGCTTAACCTTGAGTGGGAAGGCCGGAGATTAGTATCGAATCTTAAGGGTTGAAGAGCGTACTCACTACCCCACTCTCAAGAGATTGTTCTTGAAAGAATACATACGTGAGGGCGTGCTTTGGGGAGTAGCATCTCAACTCCAAAAAGCTGAACGCAAGGAAGGGAAGTCAGTGAGAGACTTTATAAGTCGATTGAAGCATCTAAATTCTCGCTGCACTCCCGATGAGCGCTTCAATAATAACCAACTGCTCGATAAATTTATCCGAAGATTGTGCCACGAGGACATATACAATGGCTTAGTCATTAGAGGTCTTACAACATGGGAAGCAGTCACTGCCAATGCAATCCAGTTAGAAGACAACTTGATGATTGCAGGTAAAAAGGTGTCTTCGGAGACAAAATCCGTTAGTTCGCAAGTATCTGGGCACGAGCCAATGTCGTTAAAACCTATTGCCAAGGAGCCCAAGATATCCGAAATGTCTGTGACCGACCTCACTAAGGCTCTCCAAGAATACTTTAGGGGTAATCGAGCTCCTCAGAATAGCCATATGTACCCAAGGAGAGAGCAACAATGGTGTTTGGTTTGCTTAGGACCACATAGTACGACTGAATGTCCCACATTCAGAGTTAAATTCAATGGGAATTGCAATGCATGTGGTAAGTATGGCCATCAATCCAAGGATTGCCTAGTACTTAAACATATGCTGGCAAATCAAGCACCACTAGCCTGGTCAAACACACCTCAAGTACTCACGTTGATGCCTGCACCACCTGTCGAGCAACTGTCACAACACATAGTTCCAAGGAACCTGAATGTAGTCTGTGCCGTTACCACCGCCAGTGCTAGGACCACAACCTCCACATCCAAGGATTACCCCTATAAACCAGATGGGTTGTGAGTCACATAGTGTATGTGGGGATTATGAAGAGGAGATAGACCCCACTACTCCATATGGGATTGATACGTTTGAAATGACTCCCCAGTACTACATGGAGGATCATTTCGGGCAAGTCAAGCCTGTATATCAAGCGGCTGCTCTCGCCACCTCTTCAATGCTACGATTGTGGTGGACTGCATCGTGTAGCGGAGTACCCTAATAGGCTACAGAAGATCGCTACTCAAATGCAACCAAATAAAGGGAGCACATCGGGAATGCCAGTACTTACATGTAATCGATGTGGCATAGATCATTTGATCACTCAATGTCCACATAATCCTAGTGCACCCAAGATTACGCCATTGAATTTGGTTGAGGTCACCAACCAGGCACGAGGAACCACACCCGTTGTATCCACGAATGTAGTTACACCGTCAATGCTTCAAAATCAAAACTACATTCTTGAAGACAAGGATACTGCATCAATTGCTCGAGCAAAGAAAAAGAAAACGCGGCGGAAGAGATCGCTTAATGCCACGAGCTCCAAGCCTAGTTCAAAGACTAACATAGGAACAGGAGACGACCCTGTGTATATGAATGATTCTAAAGATGATTCTGATTCAATAGAAACCATGGGGACCAAAGCCACTACCTTAAGGGAGGATCTCACTCGGGAGCTCAACGAAGGAGAATCAAGCGAATACATAAATAAAGGGAAACAGAAGGAAACTTCCTCGGCCCCACAACCAAGTCAGTTAATGCCCTCTCAGCCACCCAAACTGACTGAGACTCCCCAAGACAAGCCACGTGGGCCAAAAACCCTCAAGAAAAAGATTAGAACTTACCCAAACCCAGTTGAGGAGATTGAACAAGTGCAACACTTAAGGGGTTTGGTGGAAGAAACACAAAGAGAACTGGAGCCAGCAGACCCTAGAAGAATCAAAATTCCAGACACAGTGTTTCCTACACAAGTTCAGCCTCACAGGAGCCATAAACCGTTAGCTATACCTAGTATCATTCGAGAAGAAAGTGAGGATAAGACATCAGGAAGTGGGCAAACACCCTTCTTGTTGGAAAGAATGTTTAGTGAGGAAATGCCTGACCCCATCGAAGAGGGAGTGATTCCATCTTCACCAGTCCCTAGTCAAGGGGCGATATCTCGAAAAGTACCGCTGAATGTGTCCAAGCTAATGGATTTCATGTCCTCTGAAATCAGAACCACGATCATATCCAAGCTATACGGAGATCCTGAGCTATTCTTAACTCTTTGGGCATTTCTCAATGGAGAACTAAAGGCGGGGTTGCCACAATTTGCAAATATGGATAGACCCGACACGCTTCAAGATGAAGGGGAACATTGGGATCTACAACCCAACCTAAATGAAGACTCGGTCGTTGAAATACCTATTAACAAGTTGGGACAGTACTTTAAAGGTGACGAATCTAATGCAACCCTCCCCATTACTACCAAGGGATTAACTCTAAAGGGAATCCTTGATGGTGGTGCTGGCGTGAGCATTGTGACTAAAAACTGTTGGGAATCTATGGGAAGACCTCACCTCAAAGTCACAAACATAGTGGTTAAGATGGCAAACGGAACTATTGCTAAACCTATTGGAATGTTAAGGGACCTTAAGATCAAGGTTCTAGGGTACAAGGTAAGACATACCTTCATTGTAATGGATTTCTCCAAGCATCCTGTCATATCAAATGATCTTAGGATGTCCTTTCATGAGGGAAGCACAAAATGGTGCATGACTGGTCAAAAAACCATGTCTACCTACAATTCCAAGACTCCGTCATTCAAGTTAATCTTGAGAATGGTCGTGCACATCCTTTAGGAAGCAAGGTTATCATCGATAATCGATCGGATACCACTATTCACTCCGCCCCATTAAGGTATTGCCATACATGCAAAAAAGAGACATGATGAAAAAGATTCTCCTTATATGGATGTCCTACTGGGTATGACTGAGTCAGATAACGTGGATTGGGTACACCTAGCGGCAACCATAGACACATGGGAAAATAGAGGCACAAGTTGGGTAACACTTGAGGGGCAAGATATGCCACCGTTAGTGCCAATAAACATGATAGGTGTTATGCACTTGACTCCTGATGCGAGAAAGTGGCAATCTCCCTTGACAATGACTCTGACCAATGCAACTCTGAGTCGTCTGAATCTCAAGAAGAAACTGACTCTGAGCCTGATGGGGGGGATGAATCAAATATTCACCCAAATGTGGAAGCAATGTGCTCAAGGCCTAGGACGGTGACCTCTTTCAGTTCATTCGAAAGTGAGGGGAACCTCTTGCAGTTCATCCGAAAGTGAGGGGGACACAAGTGAAGATCGACCAAGTGAGTTCGAATCTGATAGAAACAAAAATCAAAAACTTGGTAAGAAGAAAACGAGACATAAGCGCCAACGCTATCGAGCTAATGTACGAGCTGCAATAAACAAGGAGAGATCCACTGCAGAATGGCTTAGTTATGTAGGAGCTATTGATGCTCATCGGAAGTTAGCAATACCTCCAAAGTGTCATGTGGTGTATTCCGCAACCTCATGACGTCGCCCAATTAGAAATCAAAGAGAAGCTGAAACTAAGTCGTACTGCAAGAAGGCGGCAAAACCAAGAGTTAGCTCAGCAACAAAAGGAGGCGGAATTGAAAGAAAAAAGCCTCGCACAACAAGAACCAGTAGACTTACACCCCGCACCCGAGCATTTCAAATCATTCACCACCACAGGGGAACGTAAAGTCGTCTATACAAAAGCCCAACGAACGCCTACCAATGGGAGTAGCGGTGTCTACGATGGCCCTGCGGTAGTTAAGGAGATAGACTTAGCAGATCCAGGTGAGGAGTCTAAACCAGTTTTTATTGCTCAAGACCTCACCAAGGAAAGAAGCTGCACTTAAGAAGCTTCTTAAAGAATTCAAGGACATATTTGCTTGGACATATCATGATATGAAGGGTGTTCCACCCTCGGTGGTGCAACACACGATTACAATGATTAGCACTGCTAAACCAGTCCAGCAACGTCCCTACCCAATGAATCCTAAGTACACAAAGATTGTACAAGAGGAAATTGAAAAGCTTGTAAAATGTGGATTCATATACCCTATTGAGCACTCAGAATGGGTTTCTCCGATAGTCATTGTACCAAAGAAGAATGGGAAACTCAGAGTGTGCGTTGATCTCAAAAAGGTTAATGTAGCCACCAAAAGGGATCATTACCCCTTGCCATATTCTGAACATGTGCTTGAAAGAGTGGCAGGCAAAGAGGCATATAGCTTTTAAGATGGGTACTCGAGTTACAATCAGATCACAATTGCAGTCGAGGACCAAGCTAAAACAGCATTTATCACGAAGTTTGGAGTGTTTGCCTTTCGCGTCATGGCTTTTGGCTTAACCAATGCACCTGCAACATTCCAATGATTGATAAACACGGCCTTTAAGGAATATCTAAGGGACTTCTGTGAAGCTTTCTTAGATGATCTTTGTGTTCATTCCTCTTGGGACGAGAACTTGAGGTGTTTACGAAAAATATTTGAAAGGTGTAGATTATATCGCATCTCAATGTATCCTTTCAAATGCCAATTCTGGGTTAAACACGGAGTTATCTTAGGACATATAGTGTCCAAAAATGGGATTTCCACTGACGAGAGTAAAATCAAGGTCATTCTGGAATTGCCCCCACCTACCAACTATAAGGGAGTCCAACGCTTTATGGGCCATGTTGGTTATTATCAAAGATTTATTCTATTCTTCACGGAGATAGCTTGACCGTTGTATAAGCTTCTCATCGAGTTTATTTGGACTGAAGATTGTGACCGTGCATATGAGCTATTAAAGAAGGCCTTGGCGAGTGCTCGAATCTTGCGAATGCCTAACTGGGATTTAATCTTCCATGTGCATATTGATGCATCAAACTTTGCTATTGGGTGTGTGTTAACTCAACCCGGAGAACACAAATTAGACTACCCCATTAGCTTTGCCAGTCGCCAGTTGAACGATGCTGAGATGAACTACACCACTACGGAGCGAGAAGGGTTGGCAATGATATATGCATAAGGAAATTTCGTTATTACCTCCTTGCCACCAAGTTTGTTTTCTATGTAGATCATCAAGCATTGTTGTATCTGGTAAACAAACCATGCTCCACAGGAAGAATCACACGATGGCTATTGATTCTTCTTGAGTTTAATTTCACTGTTGTTGTGAGACCTGGCAAAAAACATGTTATGGCTGATCATTTATCTCGCATACCTAATGGTGAGGCTCCTACGGGAATTGATGATGACTTACCTGACACTTCCCTGTTCATGGTGGAGACAATGCCTGAATGGAGTAAGAAGATTGTTTGGTTAATGGCTTTCCACCCAAGGAGCTTCGTAAAGATCTAGCTCGAAAGCTGATCAAAGAATGCGAACCCTATTGCCTGATAGCCGGGACTCTTTATAAAAGAGGAAAGGATGACGTTCTTAGGCGTTGTGCCCGAGAGGATGAGTATCTATACATTTTGCAAGAGGCAGATATGGGCGTAGCCGGTGGTCACTTCTCAGGAGACTTAACTGCGCACATATGGGCGTAGCCGGTGGTCACTTCTCAAGAGACTTAACTGCGCAAAAGATCTTACAATCGGGGTATTGGTGGCCCACTATGTTCCAAGATGCATCACTCTTTGTGAAGGGTTGTGATGAATGCCAACGATACAAGAAACCCCAACAAAAAGATCAGATGCCCCTACATCCAATCAAAGTAAACCAACCATTTGAAAAGTGGGGTTTAGACTTTGTAGGTCCAATTAGCCCAGCGGCCCGCAACACACAATCTCGCTATATTATTGTGGGCACTGACTATATGACCAAATGGGCTGAAGCGAAAGTGACACGTAAGGCAGATGCAAGGACAACAGCCAAGTTCCTCTTTGAAAATATAATCACACGCTTTGGTTGTCCTTTTGAACTTGTGAGCGACAATGGTACGCATTTTATAAATGAAGTGATTAAGGAGCTCACAACAAATTTCATGATATCCCATCATAAATCTACTCCTTACTATTCGCAAGCGAATGGCCAAGCGGAGAGTACCAACAAGACTTTAATCTCTGTTTTGACAAAGACAGTTGAAGCTCATCGCACAGATTGGGATCTAAAGCTTACGACGACAGATTTATGGGCCTATCATACTGCGTACAAAGTGGCTATTAATTGCACACCATTCAAAATGGTATATGGCCAAGAAGCAGTCATGCCGTGGGAATTTGTCATTCCTAGTCTTCGTGTTTCTACTCAAGAGGGTTGGGATGGTAATCCCCTAGTAGAGCGTCTATATATCCTTGAGCGGCTAAACGAAGAAAGACAATTGGCTGTATACAATGCCCTTGTGGAGAAGGATAGAAGGAAAAAATAGTTTGATCGCCACCTGAAGGACAAGGACATCAAGGTTGGGGATAAAGTCCTGATGTATGGAGTGCGTAACAAAAAGAAGAAGCTCAAATATGCTGGTAAGGGACCATATAGAGTATGTGAAATTACCCCGCAAGATACCATCCAAGTGGAGACTCTCGACGGAGTTAAAACCATTGGATTCCTTAATGGGAGTAAATTCAAAAGATACTATGACCTCTTGAGCCAAGAGGAGTTACATGCAATCCATCAAAAGAAGGCAGCTAAAGAACAAGCTGAGCTTAAGAAGATACAAGCGAGAGTTGAAGCCAAAGAACGTCAACAGCATGCTAGGCGCCAGCGAGAAGACAACTTGGGAATTACGTAAGTATTTTTCAAGGAGGCAGAGGAGGATTCACTAGAATCTGACCTGCCTCTAAGATACCCAATTGAGTTACAGAGTCCTTACGGGGAGGTGCTGTATAATGCATTATTGGATACAGGAGCTCAACACAATTTGCTATCATATGGCGTGTGGTGCCAACTTGGAAAACTACCTTTATCCAAGAGATATCCAAGTTAAAGGAATCAACAAGAAGAAAATCCCTGTCTCAGGAATCCTGCACACTCCGGTTGCCTATGACAAGGGGACCGTAATTCAAATCTTTTTGGTTATGCGTGTGGGTACCATGGAAGGGACTGTAAACTTAGGGCGCAAATGGATGATAGTCACCAAGTGTAATATCGATTGGGCAACCAGACGAGTCACAACGCAAGAACCAACACTAGGTCTGGCCGCTCAAAATCCCGTACCTAAGTCATCCACTCAAATGCTAGATAATGAAAAATCACAAAGTCCACTGGCAAAACCATCTTTGATTGTTTGCCACCCCTCTAACGCTTCAACGCCAAGAGTGGAAACATGCAGGGTGGTCTCTAAAGCTCAGCTTACTATGCCAAAAAATACATACAAATGGGTCCCAAAAGCTTCGTTAACAGCTACTTTCCCTGCTCACTCTCGTTCGGACAAGAAGCATCATAGGAAGAAAGCAGCTACCCACCCGAGAAAGGGCAATGTAACATCACGATGGATCCCTAAAAATTTATTAGTAGCCCAAGGATACTACGAGGGGAATGACCAGATTTGGGTCCCTAAACATAAGCTGAATCCCTCTATATCACCTGTAAAACCTTGTAAACCAAATGTTGCCACCCCAACGACAATTCAAGACTGTGGTAAGGGAAAGGTAACAGAGTGCTCCGCACCACTTCTTCTAGAGTTAGTTTGGATTCCCAAATGATATCAATCAATACCACCTAGCTCAGGAAGGGGGGAGCCACATGAAGCTTCTAGCTCCTCATGCCAGGCACACATTGATATAGAAGTGTCTTCATGCTCTACACCTACTCTTGTCGACACCCAACAAGAGACCAATGAGTCTATGTCTCCCTTTGTAAAAGTATCGTCGGAAACCATTTCCTCCATTCGTCAATGGGAGCATACACTACCATCTCTGCAATTGGATGTGGCCACACGGGTCATAAAAAGCTATCTGCCCACATCACAACCTATGACCCGCTGGACAAATTGGTTCCAAGAGGCTGCAACATCATTGCAAAAAATATGATCTACCCAAGGAAAGGGGGAGCATGTACTCACGCTCGACATTCTAATGCTTTCTCCTTAACCTTCTCCCCTGTAATTGCCAAATTCAAGGGGATGTATATATATAGCTTCATACACAGAAAAGAAAAGAAAAGAAAAGCAAAAAATAGTAAAAAGAGCAAGAGCACATTAAGAGCAAAAATATCCATATATACAATCAAGAACTAGATTGACCTCTCATAAACTTACTGATGCTATATCTGTGTTTGCAGATATGGCAGATGCACGATCATCATACACTTCATCCACTCCCACCTTTGGTGAGAGGTATCATCTGTACCTTTCTCAGATATTTCACATGTGCTATCCTCTAATTGAAACTGAATGGGATCATATAGATGTACTAGCCAGAGAGGAAAATGTTAAGGAATTAGAATGGCTAATTCGCCTATTGACCATGCCTACAAAAGGCTCCTGTAACTCTGATGTTTCTTGTGTCCCTAGGCTCGTGGTATTAACTTGTTCTTAGAGTAGACACATTGTGGTCATCTGTTTATTTATTAAGCTTGGTTATTTTCATTAACTTAGGCCAGTTATAAACCTTGATTAACCTTTGACACCTTGCTAACTCTTGATTTACTCTCAATAATTTTAAACTCCTGTTAATTTGCTACACTAGCTCATTCATGTGACCCTTAAACTAAGTTCTCATAGCAAGATCCATTGTGGTCTAACATGCTTGAATTTATACACTTTATATCTTTTGAATGCCAGCATACTTTCACTCTACTTCCCTGTTTTGCAGACGGTCTACCACAACAACCCTATCGAGCTTACCATACCATAGCTTCCGAGGACGGAATCTACATCAAGAAGGAGGGCATGTTAACCTATGACGGACATTGAGACGTACTATGTTTTACGTCATTAATTTAAATATTTTGAGTAATGGACCGGGCTTGTCGACACCATATGTTAAGGATAAAGGGATTGGGTGATCGGCGATGAGAGGCGCACCTTGAATATCAGCAGGGTAAGGGTTAGGATCGGCCGGCCATGTATGGACGCCCATGTGTGAACGGCTAAGTCACCTATAAGAGTCAAATGTAACTCTAAAACTCTCATTCTCATGTGTTGAATACAAGAGTGCTCTTGCCTTATCTTCTTGGTTTCCTTCTCCTGCGTGTGTGTGTGTGTGAGAGAGAGAGAGAGAGTGAGGGAGCGATCGAGCACTGTGTAGCGGCACGACGGCGGCGAGGCGGTAGAGCGACGACGGCGGCTCCTTCTTCACTGCGACGCGAGAATCCTTCACGGCGACGGTTTTAGCGGTGAGTGACACACCTTCGCATTCTGTTTGAGCTTGCTTTCCTGGTTGTATGCTTGCAGCCATTCGTGGCTCGCATACGGTGTTCGAGAAGTCCCCAGCTATGACTCGTGCGGTAAAAGCGCACATATCTCGTAATTTTTAACTAATAAACCTTGTACTCAGTCAACTCTTTGAATTTATCTTATTCCAACACTTAGAATAATCCTATTGGCCCATAGGAACCTTAATTGGACCATAATCCATAAATTTCTAGAATTTTTCTTTTCTCTAGGCAAAAACAAGGAAAAATAATATTTTCTTGCATTTTGAAATAGGGAATGATTATAGAGGATTGAGGTAAAAGCTTATTCATTATTCAGGCTGAGGAGGAATCTTACAGCGTGCATCTCACTCTCCAAAGCAGTATTAACTGATGCTGCTTACGCAATACTATGAAAAATAACCACTCGCCAAAGATAAGCTATTCTAATAAGCTTGATGCAAGAGGGGTGAGAGATTAAGGAAGATTAGTGATGGATTAGAGAAGGATTAGACTCATTACATGGAGTCCACACATGGGTTAAACTCATCACATGGAGTCCTCACATGAATGTACCTCACCAAGGGCTACTCAATGAGAGAAAGCAACCACCAAACTTGCCTAAGCAAGGAGACCATATGTCATTAGTTGATAAAAGGTAATAAGATCCTTACAAAGTTATGAGCCATTAACTTATATACTTGGCCCATGGATTCACACATATTCATGTCCTTGGCCTCCACATTAGGCCTAGCCCATAGCCCCATGCCCAATGTCCAAGGCCCACATGATACATCCATGTCCCCAAAGTGTACCCATGTGCCGATGGCCCATATACCAATGCGACCATGATCCAGGAAGCTCTGTTACAAACCATCCCCACCCAATAGGTTTCATCATCGAAACCATAGAGTATCAATCCATGAGATGGAATACAACTCCCATAACCATACAACCATATACGGCATAAAAATGGTCTCAAAGCATGGTCAAGATCAACCCCAAAACTCACATGGCTGTAAACTGCTATCCAAGGTAGGCAATATGTGACCATGTGATCCAAAGCTCAAAACCAATCTGCAAATGGGCATAGCTAACATCCTCCTGGATCAAATGGATAGCTGTCCCAATGCTAGACAAGATATCCTCCACAATGTACAAGCCACCCAAATTAAAGATAAAGTGGCTACATCTCCCAAGTAGATATAGGTATCCCCCCGGATCAAATGGAAAACTGGATACGCCATATGCATCATCACATACTGAGCAATCATCCATATGTGAGGGAAAGCTCATAGGCCCATCCTCATGATCCAAAAACAGCTCTAGCAACAAAAGCATAATCCAAAGCCAGCCTGTAACCACATCCGAAGCCATCTTGTAGTAGCTCTCTAGCCGCTAACATATATGCATCAAGACTCCTGCTAGAAGAAGCTACAAATATGCCCTCAATGAAAAGATGCAGGGGGGAAGAGAGCTTGAGTTCTTGCAAGCACACACACACACTCACAAAACCCTAATAGAGAACACACAAGGTGAGAGGCTGAAAATCTTCTTCTTCTCTACTCTACACTCAACACACCATATACAAGAATAAGAGTACACACAATATGAAAGGTACTCAACCAAATACATACACGGGTTCTCTATAGTGTGAACCCGACTAAATGAGCTGGCGCTATAACTATGCCAGTCTCTAGAATGGCTGTCACACAGCCTGTCATCCCACTGGCCGCATATCACCCAAGATCTCACCAACCATGCCAGTGGTGTAAGTACGGGGCCTATCCCCCAGGCGGGTCATCAGTGTCCACCGCCTCACTAGAGCTGGATATCTCAACACTCCCCCTCGAGCTCAACTCCATCTCATGTACACCAAGCGAAGCCCTGAATCTGCGGAGCTTCTCTGTACCCAATGCTTTGGTGAAGATGTCAGCTACCTGATCCTCTGTGCTGACATAAACAAGGTCAAGGTCTCCTGCCAAGACCTTCTCTCTGACGAAGTGGTAGTGGACCTCTATGTGCTTCGTACGAGCATGAAAGACTGGGTTCCTGGCCAACTGTATACTGCTAATGTTGTCACAAAAAATGACAACTTGTCTATCCACTGATAGACCCAAATCTGCAAGTAGCTTTCTCAACCAAGCTACCTCACACGCTGCCATAGCAGCTCCTCTGTACTCGGCCTCCGTACTCGATAGAGCAACCGTAGGCTGCTTCTTGCTGCTCCAAGTCACAGCAGCACTCCCCAAAGAAAACATGAATCCACTGGTAGATCTTCTGTCTGAGATACTACCAGCCCAATCAGCATCTGTGTACCCATGTACACATATCTCTGTCCCAGTCTCATAGAACAGTCCACAATGTAAAGTAGACTTCACATACCTCAGTATGCGTCTCACTGCATCCAAATGCGGTTTCCGTGGAACCTGCATAAACTGACTCACCAACCCAACAGCATAGCTCAAATCTGGTCTGGTGATCGTCATGTAGATCAAACTTCCTACTATGCTCCTGTACATAGTAGGATCCTCCAAGATCTCTCCTGAATCTGCACTGAACTTGCCATTCTGATCCAATGGCACAGAAATAGGCTTACAGCCTATCATACCATACTTGGACAACATGTCCAAGCCATACTGTCTCTGCAGTAATCCAATACCATGTGGTGACCTAATCACCTCAATGCCCAAGAAATATCTGAGCTCCCCCAGATCCTTCATCTCGAACTTCTGTCTAAGCAAGATCTTTACATCAAAGATCTCTGCATCATGGTCCCCCGTAATGATTAAGTCATCTACATAGATGACAACAAGCACAACCCCTCTATCACCATGTCTCACATACAATGAGAAATCTGCATTGGCTACATGAAAGCCAATAGTGACAAGATATTCAGAAATCTTGTCAGACCATGCTCTTGGTGCTTGCTTTAAGCCATACAAGGCTTTCTTCAACCTGCAAACATGCTCGGGGTGACCCACATCCTCATAACCAGGTGGCTGCAACATATACACCTCTTCTTGCAAATCCCCATGCAAGAATGCATTCTTTACATCCATCTGATGTAAAGACCATTGCTTTGACGCAGCCACCACTGCTATCACAACTCTCACCGTTGCCATCTTGGCAACTGGGCTGAAAGTTTCCTCATAATCAATCCCATATGTCTGCGCATATCCTTTGGCTACCAATCTAGCCTTGTACCTATTTATGCTTCCATCACTGTTATGTTTAACTTTGTACACCCACTTGCATCCAATGGCTTTCTTGCCTTCAGGCAATTGCACTAAATCCCAAGTTTCATTTCCATATAGTGCATCCATCTCCTCATCCATAGCTTTCTCCCAATACACATTTCCAACAGCCTCATCAATGCATGTTGGCTCAACAACCTGCACAACCTTTGCCATATATGCATAGTGATGTGCCACATAACCATCATAGGTAAATCTCTGCACAGGATTTCTCACTCTCCCAGATCTTCGCAGCTTCTCATTCATGGCTTCCATAGCCTTCTTTACACCAGGTGTTCTCATAGCTGGGATCCCAAGCTCCTCATCAAGGCTCATATCTGAGCCACTAGACTCTCCATCAACATGAGAATGCCCTGCAGAAATGTCAGGCATACCAAGGGGCTCAACCACTTTCTCTTTTCCTTTACGTGATGTACTAATCACATTTGCAGGGCTGGTATTATGACGCAGCCTGCCACTCCATGGTCTATCAACAGACCCACTAGATGAGGACTCTCCTGGTCCACTCAAAGACTGTGATTGCTGACCTGCATTCTGTGCAACCACACTTCCACTCACATCAGCCCCAACAGCTTCTTTTTCAGCAACATACCAGCTGCTCATCTCATCAAACACAACATCCCTGTTTACCCTCAGCTCACGTGTAGCAGGGTTATAACACCTGTATCCCTTTTGCTCAAGGGAATATCCAATAAACACACATTTTTCAGCTTTCGGATCCAGCTTAGTTCTCAACTCATCTGGCACATGCACATATGCAATGCATCCAAAAACTTTCAGATGAGACAAATCTGGTTTTCTGCCAGTAAACCTCTCCTCTGGAGTTACATCATGTATGGCTGCAGTTGGAGTCCTGTTCATGATGTATACTGCTGTAGAAACAGCCTCAGCCCAATAGCAATGCGGCATATTCTTCTCTTCCATCAATGCTCGCGCAATCTCAGCAATGTGCCTATTTTTCCGCTCAGCAACTCCATTTTGCTGCGGAGTGTATCTGCATGTGAACTGTCTCCGAATACCATTCTTCTTCAAAAAATCAGAGAACTCATTGGAGAAGTATTCTCCCCCTCCATCTGACCTTAGGCACTTAACATATTTCCCTGTTTGCTTTTCAACCAAAACTCTGAAATTCTGAAAGTGAGTGAACACCTCACTCTTCTCCTTCATGAAATATACCCACACTTTCCTTGTGTGGTCATCAATGAAAGTGACATAGTACCTGTAGCCTCCCATAGACACGGTCTTCGTAGGACCCCATACATCTGAATGCACAACATCTAGTGCATTTTTGCTCACATATCTGTTACGTGGAAACACATGCTTTGTTTGCTTCCCAAATTGGCATGCTTCACATATTTTCTGCATACCTTCCACTTTAAATTTTGGCAGCCCTGTCACAATTCCTTTTGTCTGCATAGACTTCAATCTCTGCACATTTACATGTCCAATTCTTTTATGCCATATGTCTGTGTCTGCAACAACTCCTGAACCATTTGCAAACATCGCAGCACTCATTTCAGGCATGTCTACATCTAACGTAAACATTCTGCCCACTCTGTTGCCTTTTGCAACCAACCTGCACTTGTCTTTGAAATCTTCAACATAACACCCATCTGGGTTAAACCGAACCTGCAAACCCTGCTCAATCATCTGGCCAACTGAAACCAGATTCTTTGTTATGTTCGGTACATGAAGTACATCTGCAAGGTACTTCACTTTGCCATCCTGCATAGATAATGGCACATCTCCAACGTGGGCAATTGGATGAGCAGTGTCATCCCCTGTTTCCACAAAACCTGGTCTTTCCGGGTTCTTCATCTCCTTGAACCACTCCCCATGACTCGTCATGTGGTTCGAAGCGCCTGAATCCACATACCATACATTATCTTTTTGTGCTGCATCAACATTTTCAGACATGGCATTCACAACATGCTGCATAACAAACAACCTTTCATTGTCCTCATTATTTCTGCTTGAGGATGCATAGTTGTTTTGCTGCACTTTCCCATTTTGCATGTCAGCCTGCTTCTTATAACATTCTGACTGCACATGTCCAGGCTTACCACAATAGTAGCATTCACGTGCATCATTATATTGCCTTTGCCAATTTCCACGGCCTCTTTGACTCCCCCTGCCTCTGAATCTGCCTCTTCCACCTGCGTGTTGTTGTTGTTGTTGATTCTGGGACTGTTGTTGTTGCTGCTGCTGCTGGCCATAATTCTGATTACCTGTTCGGCCACCTCCTTGACCGCGTCCACGGCCTCCTCTACCTCGTCCTCTTCCTGAACTCGTGTAGAAAGCCTGTTGCTCTGAACTGTTTTTGCTTTGTGAAGACTGTTGGTCTTCACCCAAGCTCTTCTCTTCGATAATCAGCATAGACACCAAATCTGTAAAGTTGGGAATGTTTTTCCGAGTCTGAATAGACGTCTTAAACGCCTTGTATTGTGGCCCGAGACCACGTAGACAGACTTCCACCTTGTCATCATCATCTACTGAAACACCAATAGATGCAAGGGATTCCACAATACCCTTTATCTTCAGCGCATAGTCATTCACAGACATGCTCTTTTTCTCCACAGTATGAAGTTCATTCTTCAACTGTATCTTACGAGCCTTGGTATTTGTTTCATAAAGCTTTACCAAGGTGTCCCACGCCTCCTTGGGGGACTTGGCATCCTGAATGTGCCCAATCATGGTGTCCTGTATACTAATGGATAGCCAATACATAACCTTCCTGGCTCCTTGGTTCCAGTCTTTAAACTCTTTCACATCTGCAGCAGTAGGGTTTATGTCCGGTATCTCCGGTGCCTCTTCATGTTCACCTTCTATGTAGTCCCAAAAATTTTTTTCCCATCAGGAAATTAGTCAACCTGAACCTCCAAGCATGGAAGTTATTCTTATCCAGCTTCTCAGCCACAATCTGAGTTATCCCATCATTTGACATCTTGCCAAAAACACAACTTTACCAGAAACTGCACTCTGGTTTTTTTTTTCTGCACAAATGCTGTATTTTCTGCACAGCGGTACTGCAGTACTCTCAAATGTCACAACCAGTGACTTCAATGCACATACATACACCCAATGGCAACTGTAGACCTCTTTGCAGCACCCACAGTGTCTGCACAGTCAATCTGTCTTCCTGCAGTTCTTAAAACAGAGTTCTGCAAAGAATCGATGACTTACCCGCAGTGCTCGAAATCGCCTGCTTTCTGAAAAACGGAGGTCCAGACGCGTCCGAAACGCGTTTTCGGCCCGAAAATTCAGTCCGTATGACTACAGTCCGTAGGACTGTATAGTTGCCCTATAGCTTCACTCCCGCGAAGAAAGCTCCTCAATCGGAGATCGTTTGCCGGTGCCTCCCGTAGAGCTCCCGACAAGGGTGTAGTCACCAACACAATAGGGAAGAGTAGTTGAAGCTCTTACCCTCGTACCGCTTCCTGTGGTTCTCTTGCTTGCAGCTCAGCCCTTAGCACGAACCAGGCTCTGATACCATGAAAAGATGCAGGGGGGAAGAGAGCTTGAGTTCTTGCAAGCACACACACACACTCACAAAACCCTAATAGAGAACACACAAGGTGAGAGGCTGAAAATCTTCTTCTTCTCTACTCTACACTCAACACACCATATACAAGAATAAGAGTACACACAATATGAAAGGTACTCAACCAAATACATACACGGGTTCTCTATAGTGTGAACCCGACTAAATGAGCTGGCGCTATAACTATGCCAGTCTCTAGAATGGCTGTCACACAGCCTGTCATCCCACTGGCCGCATATCACCCAAGATCTCACCAACCATGCCAGTGGTGTAAGTACGGGGCCTATCCCCCAGGCGGGTCATCAGTGTCCACCGCCTCACTAGAGCTCGATATCTCAACACTCAAAACCAGCTATATGCCATAAGTAGTCATCCACTATGCACCCCATATGGCATATAGCACATCCAAACGTGAAAAGGGTTGCCACCATAAAACATGTAGTGTCACCTAAGCATCCACATGGATCAAAAGAACATGCTCCATACTCTGGATCCCCATAAGCATCAACTAGTGCATACACTCCATGAGTAGAAACATTATCGGTATGATGAGAGTCATGTGTAGTCATGTATGCATAATCATCTACCAAAATGAGTCATAGACCAACACTGAACCATCACTATCAAGCATAAGGTCTATGTGCTGCATACCACCAAATATGTGGTCCAGATGTGTCATCTGCTCATATGCATGCCCACTACCAAGTGCTGTCCAAGAATCACCATTGAATGTCATGCTCCACATCTGTGACCAAGAATCAAGGTCCAATGTGAACCAATCTGTTAATGACTCCAGGGCATCACTGAAATCAAACAGCTCGCATGTAGTGGCATCAAAACGATCTGGCATCGGAATGTAATCAAAGGCATAGCCTATGTCCACAAATGCATCCAGTATGACATCCCCAAAATAAAACATCTCATCATCCTGTGAGAACATCCAAGCATAACTAGATGCCATGTCCCAAGTAACTGCCAAAGAATCTACATCCATAGCATCGCCAAAAGAGAAAGTCTCACAAGTAATGCATGCTTGCTAAGCAATCGAGCACCCAAGTTAGACGATGAAGAAGCTAGCATGTACTGACCTTCATGTGTAGGCTCGTCTTCATCTTGGTCATCCTCTTCTTCATAGTATTGGTCATAGGCATATGACCTTGCATCATAATCCATACATGTGCGTACCGCTTTACCCGGCAATCACGGCACGGCGGATTCAAGCCATTCTCCCCCTGGGCCTCTCCTCCAATGCCTGAGGTACCTCACCATATTCTAGATTCTATGAATTGAGAGTGAGTACAATGTGTAGTGAGGTGTGCTTGCTTGAATCAAATGATTAGGTTGGAGTTCTTACAAGTATGTGGCATGACTCATGCCATACATTTCATATGATATGCAATAAGATCTAGTATGAACTCATGCTTATCCCTTGCTTCCACAAATCCAAAACATCAACACCATTACAAGTCAATTGATCTCAATAGCATCAATCCCATTGGCAATGCAACTCCAAGCACTAGTGAATATTAATGGCTTCAAGTGAATGACTCAATGGCATGAAGCATGGTCCAAAGCATACTTGAGCATTGATCACAAGCCCATAGCATCCCCAAATGACATAAGAGGTGCTTCATGCATCCCCATATTGCAATAGATGTGCTTCATGGCTTCTTACCACACTATGGCCAATCCCATAGCAATCAATGGATGACATATTGCAAGTGTCTAATCCATTAGCGCTATTGCATTCCCATAATGCTCAATGCCATGGAATAAGCCCCAATTTGCATCAATTGGAAAGATCACTCACCCAATTTGCATCAATTGGAAAGATCACTCGCCCATGGAAATCAACCGGCACTTGAATGTGATGATTGAAGCTTCTTCTTTCGATTTGTAGCTTTAATGGAAGCTTGAGATTTGATGAAGAAGAGTCCTCCCCATAAGCTTGATGGAATCCCCTTGTTCTTGATGCAGCCTCTCCATGAGCTTGATGGAATCCCCTTCAATCGCACGAGCTACAGCAACAAACGGCATGGAGAGATCGCTGACTTCTGTGCGCTGCAAATGGCTGGTCCTGAGCGCTGAAAACGGGCTGCAACTGTGCGTTGAAAAACGGAATAATCGAGCTGCTCATGTGCGTTGCAACGGCCTGTAAATATGCGCTTATATTGCTGTAAAATGGATGCAACACGGTGCTATGGCTTCAATTAGAAAACGGCCTTAAACAAAACGCTGCTACATAAGCTTGCGCCTAATCAAACTCTAGGGTAAGCTTAGCCATACAAATCGCATCAGTAGCAGTAACGTGGAGGACAGAAAAACGCAGCAAACGGCAGCCAGAAATGGTCTGGAAACATCAGCAAAGTGGCGCCCTAGATGACTGATTTCTCCATGGATAAAAGCTCCAATCACACACAATTGCTAGGATCAGTAGGAAGCTCTTGGAATGCTTCATCAAAGCCCTAAAAAATGATGGAGAAGAAGTGCTAATTAAAAAAACGTTTTGGATTAGTGAAGATTAATCGAAATTAGCATTAATTTTCTCCCAATTTTGGTCCTGCAGTTCAAATTTTGGTGTCCAAAGCCCAATTTTTGGCCAAAATTGACCAAAATGGAGCCTTTAGCACCCAAATCTCACCTAATCACTCAAGATAAACAGATTTAGAGCATGATTAGGGAGCATTAACCAAGGAAAGACCCAGAAAATCAAGAAAATGTAGAAATTTTTAGAATTTGTAGAAATCATGGATCAAAGACAATGCTCTGATATACCAATGCAAGAGGGGTGAGAGATTAAGGAAGATTAGTGATGGATTAGACTCATTACATGGAGTCCACACATGGGTTGAACTCATCACATGGAGTCCTCACATCATGGGTGTACCTCACCAAGGGCTACTCAATGGGAGAAAGCAACCACCAAACTTGCCTAAGCAAGGAGACCATATGTCATTAGTTGATAAAAGGTAATAAGATCCTTACAAAGTTATGAGCCATTGACTTATATACTTGGCCCATGGGTTCACACATATTAATGTCCTTGGCCCCCACATTAGGCCTAGCCCATAGCCCCATGCCCAATGCCCAAGGCCCACATGATACATCCATGTCCCCAAAGTGTACCCATGTGCCCATGGCCCATATGCCCATATGACCATGATCCAAGAAGCTCTGTTACACTTGATATCTCTCAATATTTGTAAGACTTGCTTATATGTAAAGGCTTTCTCATCATTAGTAGAGCCAATCATACTGAATCCATAAGGAATATCGGCCACAATGAAGGTGTATTCTTTTCTAGAAATAATATCAACAAGATTTGAGATAACACCAGTATCAACCTTGTATTTGAAGGTTTAGTTGGATGAAAAAACTCTTGTAGCGCTTCTTCAATTGGTGGAGCAGTATTTCTAAGTAGGAAGCGCTCTTTCTTATGTCTAGCATGATTCAAATGTATAATGAACTATTGAGGACAATCACTATCCTCAACCAGTAGCGCTTGATCTCTTCTTTTGTTTGGTATTTCTTGAGGGGAGTATAATATAGCCAACTTTAATACAAATAACATTTAGAAATTATGAGACACAAGAACCTAGCACAACCAACTTTAATACAAATAACATTTAGAAATTATGAGACACAAGAACCTAGCACAAAACATGTATCAAGAAAATCAACAAAGAAAAACTTTACTCATACTAATCTTTGTAGTCAATGGATATAAACATCTATTTTGAAACAAAAAGGATGTTATACATCCATTTTGAAAGAAACTAAATGTTCAACATATATTTTGAAATGAAATGGATGTCGAATATCCATTTTGTGCCAATTTGGATGTTGAACATCCGTTTTAACACAAAATGGATGTTAAACATCTAGATAGTGCCAAAATGGATGTTCAATACCTTCATGCATAGAAGAGAAAGAAGGTGATAAGCCTTTAAAAAATAGTAAGTGTCACTATTGCAGGAAACCAGGGCACTACATACATGAGTGCAAGAAAAGGCTAGAGAAGGAGAAAAAGAAAGAATCAAGCATGGCTATGGCTGATGCATCTGCACCAAGCGCAGAGAGAAGAAGGAATCTGCAAGTTTTGCTCAAGATGATTGGGCATGGACTATACATTGCACAATTATGACACTTCTGTTCATGATGTATGCATGTCAGTGGCAGAATCGGATGCTTGGAACTTTGACAGTGGTGCTAGTAAGCACATTACTTCACAAAAAGGTTTGTTTTCATCTCTGAAATCTGTCCCAAGTGCAGGAACCATCACATATGCAAATGGTTCCTTATATCTTGTCAAAGGAGTTGGTAGAGTTGTGCTCACTTCTGCAAATGGTGCTCTTTCGAAAGTTTTATATGTGCTAGGCATTAATAAGAACTTACTGTCAGTTTCAGCCTTAGCCTTGTCAAGCTTGATGGTAAAATTTGTGGATGACAGATGTACATTTCAGGATAGAAATGATGGTTATTCTATCATTGCCTGAGGTACCTTGTTTCATGGCCTATATAAGATGGATGCATTTGAGAAATTACAGCATGGTGCTTGCTCAGTCTATGACTAGTACTATGAGTGATGCAGAATTATGGTATGCACGATTTGGCCATCTGAATTATGGCAGTTTGTTACGCCTTCAGAGGCATGATATGGTGTCTGAGTTGCCAACTCTTGAGACCCCTATTAGACATGTATGTGAAGGCTATATTCTTGGTAAAATGAATCGGGCACATTTCCAAAGGATGGATCTATGAGAGCTATTAAGAAATTACAGCTTATACATATTGATGTAAGTGGTCCTATGAGGACACCATCTATTGGGGGATATCTCTTGTAATGGATGAGGAGAGAGCAGCCATAGAAGAATCTAGGCAAATGCCAAAATGACTTGTGCAAACATTGAGGGATAGCAAGTTGGCATCTCCTTTACCTAGCAGAACTCGTGCAGGTTCTCATCATGCAGATTATTCTCATGTGGATCATGTTCTTTTCTACTTTATGTAATGAGTAGGAACCTGTTTCCTTTGAGGAAGCACAAGATGATGATCGTTGGTGGATGCATGCTATGTAGGATGAGTATAACTCTATACTCAAGAATGACACCTGGTATTTAACAGATCTACCTCATGGCAAGAAGGCCATTGGTACTAAGTGGGTTTACAAGTTAAAACGCAAAGTAGATGGTAGCATTGATCGTTGCAAAGGGGTATGCCCAGCAAAAGGGCATTGATTATTATGATGAGACCTTTGCACCCATATCTTGTTCACCGCTCAAGTGTATAGTCACTATCTTCCGCTCAAGCGTATAGTGGCTACCTTCATTGCTTAAATGTACATGCTTAAGAGTACAATTACTACCCTTTTCCACTCAATTTTATAGTCACTACCTTCATCAAAAATGATAAAAATGTAAAAACCGAAAAACATAACAAAAAATGTCAAAAAATAAATAAAAACATGCACATGCACACACTTTGCACACATGGCATTTGTATGCACATGCACACCCACCTTCACTAGCACATCACATGCACACATTCACCCACATGCTCACATACCTTCACTCCCCATGTATGTGACACCTTCATACACATGCATATGCACACTCACATCCTCACGTGCACCCCACCCCTTTGCATCTTGCCCGTGCACATGCATCACATTAGGGCCAAAAACATTGAAAGAAGGGTCGCATTTTAATCACTTGTACCAGATTTGGATTAAGCTTTGGACCAATAGAAATGTGACATTCAACCATAAATATGACATTGGGTGTCATATTCACTTTTTACTAACTTCACTAGTTTTTGGCTATTTTAGTGGGTTATCACCACTTTAATGTGATACGGTGCAGCTATTTCAATGTCACTTTAGTGGGTTCCAACTTCAAGGACCTGTCTTCACATGCCAAATGTGAGTACTTTAAAAAGTAAAAATTTAAAATTTAGGTTCCCCACAAAATGAGCAAATACATTTGAATTCCCTAATCTACCCGAGGTGTCTTTCATTAGGGAAAAAGGGAGCTCATTTTGGGGCCCTGTAAGAAATTCACTATTTTTCGATTTATTTCTCTCCTAAAAGACCTCAAAAATAATAAAATATGGAAACGTGGCTCAGAACTGTCAGTAAAGACTACCGAACTGTCAGTTCAGAAAGGAATAAGATAATCTTTTGTCTAACTAACACGATTTTGCATTAAAAATCTTCTTAGTTTTTTTTTTTTGTTTTTCGAAGATTCTGCATCTCTTTTGACGACGTGTGCAAGCCTCTCATAAAGAATCCATCACTGAACTTAATGATTGCATGGACACTGTGACGTGAAAAATTGATATCTTTCATTGTCAATTTTGTGCATATTTTGATGGTTTCTCAATGGTAAAATAAGTTGGAAGCTTGTCCAAGAAAATTGCGACGCCCACAATGGAATAACGGCATGATGATGCGGCGGCTTGGCGGCTACTGGTATGGTAGATAGGCTAGTGATGTGGAAAATAAAAGTGGGCCTTCATGCTCACATGGATTTTAATTGTATTATTAATATGGTATTCACCATAAGGCTACAAGTTGGGAAGTGTGGAAGGTATGTGGAGGAGTGTGTGTAGGTGCATAATTGGGAAAGATTCTTCTAGAATGCCTACATGGAAGAGGAGAATTCCGCCATGTGTAAGTGGGATCTCCACCTACATGCCACTTAGACTTGGCTATTATCTCATCACACTCTCAAAGTCAAAAAGTCTTCAATTTAATAATCAATAGAAGACTTAGCCTAAGAGGACAATTGATGGTGACATCTACCCTTATGTCACTGAAAGGTTGAAGATTTTTATGTTGTAATTTGTAACAATGGAACAGAGGGTGATTCTCCACCTATAAAAGGAGCCCTCCTCTCCCTTTCAAATCAAGGAATGAGCCTCCTCAATTGAGCATTTTGTGTCATTGCCATTCTCTTATCTTTCAAACCCCTATTCAAACACTCTCTTTACATGTGAATGTCTCATTTAGCATTAGCTCCTCATGCTTAACCCAATTTTGGACCTCTTTGATGATTCATGATAAGTGGGATAAGGAGTTATTATCTTGGCGGGCCTGTGACTTCTCAAGGTAGCCCTTGCCTTATTGCCGCCCTCCTTTGGAGGTACCAATGGTTTTAGCGGTAATGAGCATGTGGAAATTTCATTGGGTAGGCTTGAAAAATGATGTCCTTCGGTACTTGAAGCAATGTCTCTCATGCCAAAGGATCAAAGCTGAAAGGGTCAAGATGCCTGGAAAACTTCAACCCTTGGATATTTCTCAAATGAAAAGGGAGTGCATTAGTATGGATTTTGTCACAAGCCTCCCCACTGTTCAAGGAGGATATGACTCCATTCTAGTAGTAGTGGACTTACTTACCAAAGTAGCTCACCTTATACCAGCAAAGAAGACCTTCAAAGCTTCTGATGTTGCTCGAATATTCATCAAGGAAGTCCTCAAACTTCATGGTCTCCCAAAAAGGATAGTAAGTGACCGGGATTCTGACTTCACTTCAAAGTTCTGGCAGTCCTTATTTCAAGCCCTGGGAACTCAACTTTGCTCTTTAGCACAGCTTATCATCCAGAGACCGATGGTACCTCCCGTGCAAGCTGAAGCAATATGAAGCAAATTATGCCACCCATGATTTGGAGCTCTTAGCAGTTGTTCATTGCCTCAAATTATGGAGACATTATCTCTTGGGGGGCAAGTTCCAGCTTGTAACTGACCACAAAAGTCTAAAGTGGATCTTCACCCAGGCTAACCTCAACATGCGGCAAAGGAGATGGATTGAAATTCTACAAGAATATGACTTCGACATCAAATTCTGCCCTGGGAAAGATAATGTGGTAACAGATGCACTTAGCCGTAAATTTTTCTTGAGTGCAATTTCAATGCCAAATAATCCCATACTCGTCAAGGTGGAGGAAGTCTCATCTCATGATCTAGATTATCAGAGGATGATGAAGTTAGTAGAACAAGGGAAAAATTCAGAGAAAGAGAAGAATCTAATCAAGGGATACTCCACTCATGAAGGAAGCCTCTACTTCAATCACATGCTATGTATCCCTAAGGATCCTGCTTTAAAGAAACTAATCCTCCATGAAGCTCATGATAGTCCTGCTCTGCAGGACACCCAGGCTATGCAAAAACATTAAATGTCGTAAGAAGGTAAATCTTTACGGTTTTCTGCTGAGCAATGTTAACCCTTACCCTCTAGCTTGAATCATGAAGGAGATGAAAGGCAAGAGGCTATGTGAAAATTGAGGTTTCATGCAAAGAGAGAGAAGTGCAGTTTTTGTGGTCCAATATCCAAATTTCAACCGGTAATTACTCATCACTCGGGTGTTGGTTTCTTAAATTGATCATATGGCTAGGAAGCTATTTCTATGCTCTTTCCATTCATGTAACTAATTTCTTAATCCCTTACTTCATTGATGATCAGAGTTTCTCCCAAAGTTGCGAATTTTTAGGCGAATTTTGGCAGTTTTATAGTCTTGTAGTAAAATGCTCATAACTCTTCGCTCGGTTGTCCGTTTTTGAAAGTTTTTATATGGGCGCGAAGCTCTCTTCAAGCTCTACGTACCTATATAATCGTTTTTTGTACAGCCTATATAGATTTAAAACTGCAATTCTCTGTGTATCTCTGTTTTTACAGAATTTTGGCAGTTTTATAGTCTTGCAGTAAAAAGCTCAAAACTTTTCGCTCAGTTGCCCGTTTTTGAAAGTTTTTATATAGACGCGAAGCTCTCTTCAAGCTCTACGCATCTATATAATCCTCTCTTACACAGACTATATGGATTTAAAACCACAATTCTCTGTGTATCTCTGTTTTTATAGCTTTTTGGTCATTCTTTCTGTGAGATCCCCCTGTTCCCACCGAGCAACGGATTCGGGTACTAGCAGCGGAAGTAGCACTTCTCGCGCGGGACAGGGGTCCCACATTCGGAGCCTCGTCCACGGATATCCGGACAAGAGACTAATCCGTCGGTTTTTCCAAAACCGAACCCGGAAAAACTTCCCTTACCCGGAAAGCACGGGCGATTCCACCAGGATAATTTTTTTACTCTAACGTAGTCAAGATCATTACTGATCACGCTGATCCAACTGCACCTATAAAGATACTCGGTCGGATCAAGGAAGAAACTTGCACTTGGATCATTGGGATCAACGCTTTTTTCCCCATCAAGAGGCACAGCCGTTGATTCCTATCCATAGAACAATTACTATCCGGGACTTACTTCATCTATCGTAATAACAGAAATTGAGTCTCGGTTTACGGATCCATCAGTCCAGCCTAACCCCATCCGATCCCATGGGTTAGCCAACCGCCCAACCACTGTAGTGATGGGATCCAATTTGGAATTTGGTTAGGTTTTGTCCCGGGTACCAAGGAAAAGAGTTCCAAGGCCCCCTAGCCGGAATTTCATGCAAACATAAAACTAGCCACACCACTTACACACCCAATATGAAAATTGCCTTTTTCTTAGCATCAGCTAACTTTAAAACAATCCTTTAATGAAACCATAGTACCACTGATCACAATCTCCCAATTTATCCAGTTGATTCATAATTTCCCATCATTCCTTCATCAGAGTATCTATGGCATCATTGGCAACTAGAACGCTCACCACCTGTCCACACAGAGGCCGTTTCCATAGTTCCTAGCCCATAATACTCGGCAATATAATCACTTATCAAGATGGACTCTCATTGAAGATCAGCAAGATCAACCAACAGATCCATATAAAAGAGCCATGGACTCATCCGTTGAGGACCAGCGAGGTCAGTCAACCAGATCCATGCCCGGTTTCACAAAACAACTCTTACTCCTTGTTCCAATATCTTCCTCGACGCACGCGTGGGTATCCTAGGCGACCCAGAGCCCGAGCACCGTATGGTCAGCACCCTCTAGGATCCTTCGCAGGTGACCTAGCGCTTCACTCATAGGCCGCTTCCTTGGTCCCTCATCCACCGTACCGGAAGCTCACCATTTTAATCGAACCGAGGCTGGTCAAGACCTCGGTCGACCTTGCTACGCGAGACGTCCTCCATTGACTCTCCGTCAGCAGTTGCAACTTTATCAGTTAGGTCTCCACGACCTTAATCACAAGACGGTCAAAATGCTTCCCCAACATTCTTGACATAAAACAGCCATTTACAAACAGCATTTACAAACAGTTTACAAATACAGTTTCTATATTAACTCTCATTTTTCCACATTGTTCCTCATTAATCCACATTACTTATTCCACATTCCATGTATATGTGTACTCATCCAATCACCTCCTTTTTCCATCTCTTCACTTCAGATTCCTTCACATCACATATCATATATTCACATCCATATCCACATCCATACATCCACATCCACATCCACATTCACATCCATACATCCACATCTACATGCTTATCTCCATTTTCACATCCTCATTTATACATCCACATCCCATATCCACATTCATACATACACATCCATATCCACATCCACATCCACATCCACATTCACATCCATGCATCCACATCTACATGCTTACCTCCATTTTCACATCCTCATTTATACATCCACATCCCATATCCACATTCATACATACACATCCATACATCCACATCCACATCCACATACATACATACATCCACATCCACATTCCACATTCACATCTATACATCCACATCTACATTCACATTCACATACATCCACATCCACATTCCCATACATCCACATCTATACATCCACATTCCACATTCACATCTACATTCACATTCACATACATCCACATCTACATTCACATTCACATACATCCACATACATACATACATCCACATCCACATTCCACATTCACATCTATACATCCACATCTACATCCACATTCACATACATCCACATCCACATTTCCATTCACATCTATACATCCACATCCATTCACATCTATACATCCACATCTACATCCACATTTACATCTATGCATATACATCTTCATGCATATATCCATTTTCATGTTCATACATCCACACTCCCATCTCCATATCCACACATCCACATACATACATCCATTTTCACATTCCCATTTATATAACCCCATATACCTTCACATCTAATCTTTTACATCACATCCATTCTCGCCCTATCACAACCCATATACATCTTATCCTATCACATACACTTCTTACCTCATCCCCCCATACACATCTTAATTCATCTTATCACATCCTAACTTATTTCATAAGCATCTTATCACCTCTTATCACACCTCTTATCACATCCTATCACTTTCCATACGCATCTTATCAATTCTTATCACATCTCATACACCTCTTATCACATCTTATCACATTTCATATCTTTTTTTTTTAAGAGAATTCTTTTATTTGATATAAGATTTCTCTACACATTTATTTATACATAAATTCCATTTAAGGAGACTAACACTTTCGAAATTAAAATCAATCTTTTATGCATCTTCTTATGCATGATTTCAATTTGGTAGGGAATTATACTTTTAGAATAAAAGAATTTCTCTTATGCATCTAAGTTAAGCATAAAATCCATTTATGAGGAAAATCATACTTTTAGTATAAAAAGAATATCTTTTATGCATACCTATATGCATGAAATCCAATATGATAAAAGTAACACTTTTGATATAAAAATTTTTCCTTTATGCATACTTCTATGCATGAAAATTAAAAATGATAAAAGTAACACTTTTGATATAAAAATTTTCCTTTATGCATACTTCTATGCATGAAAATTAAAAATGATAAAAGTAACACTTTTGATATAAAAATTTTCTTTTATGCATACTTTTATGCATGAAAATTAAAAATAATAAAAGTAACACTTTTGATATAAAAATTTTTCCTTTATGCATACTTCTATGCATGAAATAAAAATGGTAAAAATAACACTTTTGATATAAAAATTTATCCATTATGCATACTTCTATGCATGAAATAAAAATGGTAAAAATAACACTTTTGATATAAAAATTTATCCATTTTGCATACTTCTATGCATGAAATAAAAATGGTAAAAATAACACTTTTGATATAAAAACTTATCCTTTATGCATAATATTAAAATTCAATTTCTCCATGATTGTAATGAAATTCTTTCAATTAATCTAGGATGATAATTCCTAGAATATGGTAGGAAGTCCTCTTTTTATGCTTTGAATGAGATTATTTTATGCATAATTTTTATAAAAATTTTGCCATAGCTCCGCTGCTATGACTGATAAATCTCAATTTTTCTAAGGGATAATGCTTATCATTAAGAAAATAATTAAAATAATCTCTAATTGGATTATCAATCCATAATGGATTGAATCATTAATATACATAAACTAAAAGCATAGAAAAAAGCCATTAATTTGGCCTCAAGCATAGCTTAATCTTGGGTTAAGGAAAAGCTTTATGAAAAGCTTGATTTGGATTGAGAACGGTTCATGAGTATGACCATTTCTTGAGTGAGAGAGAGAATTTACATAAAAATCATTAGAATTTAAACATAAATGAAAATTAACTTCAATAGCATTATGTAACTCTTCACTACTATTCAAACTTCAATAGCATTAAAAAAAAACCATACCAATTAAACTTCTCAAGCTTGAGAGGGGTTGAGAAGAGAGAAACATTGAGAAATTATAGAAAGATCAATATTCACTAATTACCTTACAACTTGCTTGATTCTTTGTTCACGGTAGAGGCCCCCAACCAATCAATTGGTTAAGTATGTTGATGGAGCCACTAATGGGGATTGAAGAAAGAGGGAAGCTCCAAAAACTAGTGAATTATTAAATGAATTCACAGTTTCTGGCTTAGGTGGAGTAGAGTAACGATGCATAAACACTATATATTTTTCAACAAGGGTGAGGCTTCTATTTATAGGAAAAATTGAGCTCCTAACCAAACAAACTGATTCTAGAATTTTCTAAATCAGTTTGGTCAATATTTGACCATTTTTAGGTCAGTTAAGCTAACTTTTTGGAACTAGACTTGAATGAGGAGAGAGGAGAGATGAAATATCTCAATTTTTATGAGTTTAAAACTCATTCAAGCATGTGAAATATGCACCTCCTTTAAAGAACTCCCCTTCCTTACATATGTCATATTTTTAATATTGCTCATAGTTTTTTTACTAATAAACCTTGTACATTTTCAACTCTTCATCTTATGTGAAATATGCACCTCCTTTAAAGAACTCCCCTTCCTTACATATGTCATACTTTTAATATTGCTCATAATTTTTTACTAATAAACCTTGTACATTTTCAACTCTTCATCTTATGTGAAATATGCACCTCCTTTAAAGAACTCCTCTTCCTTACATATGTCATACTTTTAATATTGCTCATAATTTTTTACTAATAAACCTTGTACATTTTCAACTCTTCATCTTATGTGAAATATGCACCTCCTTTAAAGAACTCCCCTTCCTTACATATGTCATACTTTTAATATTGCTCATAATTTTTTACTAATAAACCTTGTACATTTTCAACTCTTCATCTTATGTGAAATATGCACCTCCTTTAAAGAACTCCTCTTCCTTACATATGTCATACTTTTAATATTGCTCATAATTTTTTACTAATAAACCTTGTACATTTTCAACTCTTCATCTTCTTTTTCAAATTGGATTTATCTCCTCCCTACACATGGATTGATGCTATTGGTCCATAGGAACCTTAATTGGACCATAATCCAAAAATTTCTGAAAATCTAGACCCTTAGACTAAGGTCCTTTATACACATTTCCAATTAATTCCAATTGCACATTGGAAAGTTCTTTTTGAATTTCTGTTTCAGGGAAACTTATTTTAATAAGATGAGATAATTTTCTATCCAAAAATATTAAAAATCTGAATATTCTCTCTCTAGAATATTTTCTCTCTCTAGGTTAAAACAGTTAGAAACAAGTCTTTTATATTTCTGAAGAGGGATTGATTATAGAAGAAGATACTAGACATCAAAAAGGGGTTTGTGGGAGGAATCTTACATTCTACCCCACTTAAAAAACGCGAGATGTCCTCATCTCGCAACTTGTGATAATTTCGCAAGATTCACGAATATGAGACTTAGAGAAAAATTTTAATCAAGATTAACCACCAAGATAAGTCTTAAAGAGAGCAAGATTCAAAGTACGAACAAGATTTAAACTTTATTCATTCTCGGAACTTATACAGTAAAGATAGAGGAACTCTTTACACTTCCATAAGCCCGTCCATCATATGGTCACAAAAGCAGTCCTCACAAGCTGCACAAGTATAAGGTAACTCATCTATGGGAATGATTCTGTGGGTTATTGCTGCGCCTATCTCAGTGGTATGAGGTGTTCTAACAAAAGGACCTCTGAGAGGCAAGCCAAAAACGGGGTAAAGGCATATCTTCTCATGAGGAAGAAAACACGCCAGTAAGAAGACCCGCTCAGAAAACCCAGGATGTCTTGATCTCATGACGCAGTAGTATCGGGGACCCAAACCCAAGGCTTCAATAACCATGGCCAAGCGGACATTGTTACGGAAGTGCTGCTGACCCCAGGGTGTTACCCTAGTTATGTCTTGATAGGTCCGCCATTTGGTCTGCGCTACAGAAGTTCCCAAGTGAGGGAAAAGTGAGCGCTCATACTGTTCTATAAAATCCTTCTTCACAGACTCACTTGCGTCTTGAAGGTGAGGAATCATTATGGATAAAACTAATTCTTGTTGCCAAGCCATGAAGGAGATTAGGAAGAAAGGAGATTGATGGGAGTAAGATTACTGTGAGCGACAAGTAAAAGTTACGACTTATATAAAGGAAGGAGCTAGCGTAACTTAGAAGCCAACGGTAGCTTGCCACTGAAGTTTTACCGTCTTTCCATGATTTGGGTTTGGCACAATTTTCTATAGAAGGCATTAAGAACTTTGAGATGAGGAGATAAAAGAAGCTCGTAAGCTAAGTCACTTACTTTCTTTGAAGTCAGATAAGGCTCACAATATCTGGGGGATAATTCTTAAACTCCCCAATAGATAAAGAACTTCTTTTGTGCCGTACTCAAATGAAGACCAAAACCTTGGTATCCAAAACACCGATTTTCACTTCTGAACTCATTGTTCTGAATCCTTAAAACAGCGTGACTCTTGAGAAGTATTCTAGGGAAAGGGTCTTCCTTTTTTTAAACAGAATCTTCTTTTATTTTTGAGAGGGAATAATTTTAAGATCAAAAAGGGAGATTCTTACTCCTGTATGCCTCGAAGGCTGGGGAGGAATCTTACATTCTACCCCACTTAAAAAAGTGTGAGATGTCTTCATCTCGCCAAGTAGAGGACAACTCTTTTTCTTAAGATCCAATTTATTCTAGGGTTCCTTATATTCTGGTCAACCCAACAGAATACGGGGATAAATATCCCTTATATAGAACTCATCATTAAATAAATTCATTTCAGATCATATCATTCATATCTTTAACACGATAATGGTCCATCAGATCGAAATTTTTTCTTTCTGAACATTCCTCCACGGGAATTTCAGTCAAGCAAGTTTTCAATTTGTCATCCCTTAACTTGATATACCGAGTCAAGTGTTAACAGTAGTACTTTGACAGCACAATCCACTAATCTCATAGTGATTTGTTGAAATCATTATCATCATTTATCATTACAGGGACTCGTCCCATTCATCCTCATTGCGGTTTTGCTCAAGTTATTATATTTCAACTAAATTTCAAAAATCATCATTTTTCAATCAGAATCCCAATCAATTCATCAGTTCCCAAACAGAATTAAAAATCATATCAACCACATTCAAATTCATCATCTGGATAGCATTAACGCTTATAATTTCAAGTCTTAGATTTACTCGTATATACTGTCAGTAAAGAGCTGCAGTTATACTCTCGGTATATATGGATAGTCACGGCCCTTGGAATTATAAGGTAAATACCATCATGTCTAGGCCTCAAGCAAGTCAAGGATTCTATATAATTGCGGTACTTCCATCTGAAGACCCAATTACCAATTTACGAATTTCAATTTGAATATCAAATTGTATGAATTATATCACACAATTACAACCTTTTTGTGTTTCTTGATAAATTTCTGACCTATTTGTCTTCTCAATTGATCTTTATTAACCAAATGCTCTGATACCAACTGTGAGATCCCCCTGTTCCCACCGAGCAACGGATTCGGGTACTAGCAGCGGAAGTAGCACTTCTCGCGCGGGACAGGGGTCCCACATTCGGAGCCTCGTCCACGGATATCCGGACAAGAGACTAATCCGTCGGTTTTTCCAAAACCGAACCCGGAAAAACTTCCCTTACCCGGAAAGCACGGGCGATTCCACCAGGATAATTTTTTTACTCTAACGTAGTCAAGATCATTACTGATCACGCTGATCCAACTGCACCTATAAAGATACTCGGTCGGATCAAGGAAGAAACTTGCACTTGGATCATTGGGATCAACGCTTTTTTCCCCATCAAGAGGCACAGCCGTTGATTCCTATCCATAGAACAATTACTATCCGGGACTTACTTCATCTATCGTAATAACAGAAATTGAGTCTCGGTTTACGGATCCATCAGTCCAGCCTAACCCCATCCGATCCCATGGGTTAGCCAACCGCCCAACCACTGTAGTGATGGGATCCAATTTGGAATTTGGTTAGGTTTTGTCCCGGGTACCAAGGAAAAGAGTTCCAAGGCCCCCTAGCCGGAATTTCATGCAAACATAAAACTAGCCACACCACTTACACACCCAATATGAAAATTGCCTTTTTCTTAGCATCAGCTAACTTTAAAACAATCCTTTAATGAAACCATAGTACCACTGATCACAATCTCCCAATTTATCCAGTTGATTCATAATTTCCCATCATTCCTTCATCAGAGTATCTATGGCATCATTGGCAACTAGAACGCTCACCACCTGTCCACACAGAGGCCGTTTCCATAGTTCCTAGCCCATAATACTCGGCAATATAATCACTTATCAAGATGGACTCTCATTGAAGATCAGCAAGATCAACCAACAGATCCATATAAAAGAGCCATGGACTCATCCGTTGAGGACCAGCGAGGTCAGTCAACCAGATCCATGCCCGGTTTCACAAAACAACTCTTACTCCTTGTTCCAATATCTTCCTCGACGCACGCGTGGGTATCCTAGGCGACCCAGAGCCCGAGCACCGTATGGTCAGCACCCTCTAGGATCCTTCGCAGGTGACCTAGCGCTTCACTCATAGGCCGCTTCCTTGGTCCCTCATCCACCGTACCGGAAGCTCACCATTTTAATCGAACCGAGGCTGGTCAAGACCTCGGTCGACCTTGCTACGCGAGACGTCCTCCATTGACTCTCCGTCAGCAGTTGCAACTTTATCAGTTAGGTCTCCACGACCTTAATCACAAGACGGTCAAAATGCTTCCCCAACATTCTTGACATAAAACAGCCATTTACAAACAGCATTTACAAACAGTTTACAAATACAGTTTCTATATTAACTCTCATTTTTCCACATTGTTCCTCATTAATCCACATTACTTATTCCACATTCCATGTATATGTGTACTCATCCAATCACCTCCTTTTTCCATCTCTTCACTTCAGATTCCTTCACATCACATATCATATATTCACATCCATATCCACATCCATACATCCACATCCACATCCACATTCACATCCATACATCCACATCTACATGCTTATCTCCATTTTCACATCCTCATTTATACATCCACATCCCATATCCACATTCATACATACACATCCATATCCACATCCACATCCACATCCACATTCACATCCATGCATCCACATCTACATGCTTACCTCCATTTTCACATCCTCATTTATACATCCACATCCCATATCCACATTCATACATACACATCCATACATCCACATCCACATCCACATACATACATACATCCACATCCACATTCCACATTCACATCTATACATCCACATCTACATTCACATTCACATACATCCACATCCACATTCCCATACATCCACATCTATACATCCACATTCCACATTCACATCTACATTCACATTCACATACATCCACATCTACATTCACATTCACATACATCCACATACATACATACATCCACATCCACATTCCACATTCACATCTATACATCCACATCTACATCCACATTCACATACATCCACATCCACATTTCCATTCACATCTATACATCCACATCCATTCACATCTATACATCCACATCTACATCCACATTTACATCTATGCATATACATCTTCATGCATATATCCATTTTCATGTTCATACATCCACACTCCCATCTCCATATCCACACATCCACATACATACATCCATTTTCACATTCCCATTTATATAACCCCATATACCTTCACATCTAATCTTTTACATCACATCCATTCTCGCCCTATCACAACCCATATACATCTTATCCTATCACATACACTTCTTACCTCATCCCCCCATACACATCTTAATTCATCTTATCACATCCTAACTTATTTCATAAGCATCTTATCACCTCTTATCACACCTCTTATCACATCCTATCACTTTCCATACGCATCTTATCAATTCTTATCACATCTCATACACCTCTTATCACATCTTATCACATTTCATATCTTTTTTTTTTAAGAGAATTCTTTTATTTGATATAAGATTTCTCTACACATTTATTTATACATAAATTCCATTTAAGGAGACTAACACTTTCGAAATTAAAATCAATCTTTTATGCATCTTCTTATGCATGATTTCAATTTGGTAGGGAATTATACTTTTAGAATAAAAGAATTTCTCTTATGCATCTAAGTTAAGCATAAAATCCATTTATGAGGAAAATCATACTTTTAGTATAAAAAGAATATCTTTTATGCATACCTATATGCATGAAATCCAATATGATAAAAGTAACACTTTTGATATAAAAATTTTTCCTTTATGCATACTTCTATGCATGAAAATTAAAAATGATAAAAGTAACACTTTTGATATAAAAATTTTCCTTTATGCATACTTCTATGCATGAAAATTAAAAATGATAAAAGTAACACTTTTGATATAAAAATTTTCTTTTATGCATACTTTTATGCATGAAAATTAAAAATAATAAAAGTAACACTTTTGATATAAAAATTTTTCCTTTATGCATACTTCTATGCATGAAATAAAAATGGTAAAAATAACACTTTTGATATAAAAATTTATCCATTATGCATACTTCTATGCATGAAATAAAAATGGTAAAAATAACACTTTTGATATAAAAATTTATCCATTTTGCATACTTCTATGCATGAAATAAAAATGGTAAAAATAACACTTTTGATATAAAAACTTATCCTTTATGCATAATATTAAAATTCAATTTCTCCATGATTGTAATGAAATTCTTTCAATTAATCTAGGATGATAATTCCTAGAATATGGTAGGAAGTCCTCTTTTTATGCTTTGAATGAGATTATTTTATGCATAATTTTTATAAAAATTTTGCCATAGCTCCGCTGCTATGACTGATAAATCTCAATTTTTTCTAAGGGATAATGCTTATCATTAAGAAAATAATTAAAATAATCTCTAATTGGATTATCAATCCATAATGGATTGAATCATTAATATACATAAACTAAAAGCATAGAAAAAAGCCATTAATTTGGCCTCAAGCATAGCTTAATCTTGGGTTAAGGAAAAGCTTTATGAAAAGCTTGATTTGGATTGAGAACGGTTCATGAGTATGACCATTTCTTGAGTGAGAGAGAGAATTTACATAAAAATCATTAGAATTTAAACATAAATGAAAATTAACTTCAATAGCATTATGTAACTCTTCACTACTATTCAAACTTCAATAGCATTAAAAAAAAACCATACCAATTAAACTTCTCAAGCTTGAGAGGGGTTGAGAAGAGAGAAACATTGAGAAATTATAGAAAGATCAATATTCACTAATTACCTTACAACTTGCTTGATTCTTTGTTCACGGTAGAGGCCCCCAACCAATCAATTGGTTAAGTATGTTGATGGAGCCACTAATGGGGATTGAAGAAAGAGGGAAGCTCCAAAAACTAGTGAATTATTAAATGAATTCACAGTTTCTGGCTTAGGTGGAGTAGAGTAACGATGCATAAACACTATATATTTTTCAACAAGGGTGAGGCTTCTATTTATAGGAAAAATTGAGCTCCTAACCAAACAAACTGATTCTAGAATTTTCTAAATCAGTTTGGTCAATATTTGACCATTTTTAGGTCAGTTAAGCTAACTTTTTGGAACTAGACTTGAATGAGGAGAGAGGAGAGATGAAATATCTCAATTTTTATGAGTTTAAAACTCATTCAAGCATGTGAAATATGCACCTCCTTTAAAGAACTCCCCTTCCTTACATATGTCATATTTTTAATATTGCTCATAGTTTTTTTACTAATAAACCTTGTACATTTTCAACTCTTCATCTTATGTGAAATATGCACCTCCTTTAAAGAACTCCCCTTCCTTACATATGTCATACTTTTAATATTGCTCATAATTTTTTACTAATAAACCTTGTACATTTTCAACTCTTCATCTTATGTGAAATATGCACCTCCTTTAAAGAACTCCTCTTCCTTACATATGTCATACTTTTAATATTGCTCATAATTTTTTACTAATAAACCTTGTACATTTTCAACTCTTCATCTTATGTGAAATATGCACCTCCTTTAAAGAACTCCCCTTCCTTACATATGTCATACTTTTAATATTGCTCATAATTTTTTACTAATAAACCTTGTACATTTTCAACTCTTCATCTTATGTGAAATATGCACCTCCTTTAAAGAACTCCTCTTCCTTACATATGTCATACTTTTAATATTGCTCATAATTTTTTACTAATAAACCTTGTACATTTTCAACTCTTCATCTTCTTTTTCAAATTGGATTTATCTCCTCCCTACACATGGATTGATGCTATTGGTCCATAGGAACCTTAATTGGACCATAATCCAAAAATTTCTGAAAATCTAGACCCTTAGACTAAGGTCCTTTATACACATTTCCAATTAATTCCAATTGCACATTGGAAAGTTCTTTTTGAATTTCTGTTTCAGGGAAACTTATTTTAATAAGATGAGATAATTTTCTATCCAAAAATATTAAAAATCTGAATATTCTCTCTCTAGAATATTTTCTCTCTCTAGGTTAAAACAGTTAGAAACAAGTCTTTTATATTTCTGAAGAGGGATTGATTATAGAAGAAGATACTAGACATCAAAAAGGGGTTTGTGGGAGGAATCTTACACTTTCTTCTTAATCATGATTAATTCCTCCTAATCTCTTATCAAAAGGCAAACCCCATGTGTCTTATGGTCTTGTAAGTGATTGCTATATTCATTTGCTTTAATATGTTCCGACCAAATCGCCCAATTCGAATGGATGAACCTTACCAATATTCCCCGTATGTTTCTGTTCACATAATCCTGAGTCGGAAGATTTTCTTCCAACAAAGAATCGCCCTCTTGTTTGGAGCTGCAAGACTGGCAGAAATTCTTGCTTCTCCTGAGCCTTTCATCTTTCCTTCCATGAATTATGATCTCACCTTTGATGTGTATATCTTTATCTTAACCTAGGGAGAGAAAGGGAGGTGAGGAGGCTGTGAGGTTTCATACAAGTGTGTTTTGATTCTGAGAAGTGACCAAAGTCCAAACCCCAACTTCGTGTCACATCTTTTGGTGGAGACAACGGGCAGGTTTTACTTAGAATTAGTCTATTTCAACCTCAAGGTCCCGTATGATTAAAGGAAAGTTATTTTGAAACAAGTAAATTTCCCTTGTTGCTACTCATCTTTTGGTGCAAGATGTTCAACATTCCGGTGTTTCAAGGATCGGAAGGAGAAGACCCGGGGAGTTATCTTCGAGAGTTTAACCGAGCATGCCACTTGACAGGTTGGTCTATGAAGGAGAGGACAGAAATACTTCCAGATTTCTTGGAGGGTGTAGCCTTAACTTGGCATGAGACTTTGCCAGAGGAGTCCAAGAATGATTGGGAAAGGTTGACCAAAGCAATGAAGGAGAGATTTGGGACAGTGGAGTCGCCAAATGCTTTACTATTACAATTGGATCAAATTTTCCAAAAGGAAGGAGAGTCAGTTTCTGCCTTTTCAGTGAGGTATGAAGCCTTATTCATCAAATATCAACAAGCTGCTTTACATGTTGTTGCTTCTTCTTCTTCACCTTCTATGGAAGATTCAAAGAGTTCTTTAGCAATGGAGCACCTTAAGATGAGCAAGTTTATTAGGGCTTTGGATCCCCGCTTGCATGGAAAAGTTCTTAGCAAAGATCCCACTAATTTTAAAGAGGCTCTTCGTATTGCTTTGAAGAAGGAGGCCACTCTTCATATTGAGTCCACATTCCAATCTTCTTCGAGTGTACCAACCCCACCACGAGTAGAGATAGCCTCAACATCTCAGGTACAAGCTCCATCCTTGGATCATAACATTGCACAACTTATGGCAGAATTTGCTGATTTGAAGTTACACTTAGTCAATGCAAGGCCACCTAGGGTTCCACGAGCTGAGGATAAACCTAGGGATAGAAGTAGTGTCACATGCTATGAATATCAAGAGAAGGGGCACTATCGCACTGAGTGTCCAAAGTTGAGGAAAAGTGAGGATAAAAGTTTAGCACTTTTAGAGGAAACATGCTCAGAAGAAGAAGAGGAAACATTGATGCCATTAATGGCAAAAAGGGGTCGTAAAACTAGGAGTTAGGAAGAAGAACAAGAAGATAAATCTGAAGAAGAGGAGAAAAATAAGAAGAAGAAGAAGTCATCTAGGAGAAAAATTGGACAATCTGATTTTCCTCTTGGACAAGGATCTCTTAGTTATGACCTCTTGATAGATCTTAGGGAGAAAACGGCACAAATCACATTTGGGCAGCTTTTGGCACCCTCTCCCAAGCTCAGAAAGGAATGGGGTAAGCTGGCTAGCACAAGGGAATCTAAGAAAAAGAAGAAGAGGGATACTGGGACTCCTATGGTTCAAAAAGTGGATATTGATGTAGGAGATGATGTGCCTGTGATTAATGTCATCATTGAGGGGCAAACAATTTCTAATGCATACATTGATGGAGGTGCGTCAATCAATGTCATGAGTGAAAAAACAATGAAAGATGCTGATTTAAAGTTGTCTTCTACTAACTCTCCCTATCGCATCAAACTTGCTGATAATACTAGGGTGAAAACCTTAGGAATTGTCAGGAATTTGGGAGTAGATGTATGTGGTATTTCTGTGCCTACAACTTTTCAGGTCATTCCTACAAAGCCTGATGCTAGGGCTTACCCATTGATATTGGGTAGGCCATGGCTTCGCCAAGTGAAGGCAATTCAAAAGTGGGAGACAGGTGATCTTATTCTACAAGGTGAGAATTAGAAGGTCCACTACAACATCAAGAGTCGTCGTAAGAAAGTGGTAAGAGGTGAACCTTCAACTTCCAAAAGTTCAGAGTCAGAGTCATCCGAGGAAGAAGAGACAAGTGGTAGCTCCGAGGATTCCATCTCAGAAGGGGAGGTGGAGGGAGTTGCATTTGGTCTTTCCTTGGGAAGGGATCGAGGGGGTGCTGAAGACAATGGAGCCTTGGAAGGGGAAGCTTCTTGAACCATGTGCAAGAAAGGAGATGTGGACCTCACTAGTCTTCACCAACAAAATGAACTTCTTCTTGATGAGTCCATAGCAGGTACTGAAAGGGAGAATTACTTAAAAATGTTGGATGGATTTCCTAACCTTTTTGCAAACAGCTTCTCACAAGTACGCCAAGTTACCCTAGTAGAGCACAAGATTGATCTCAAACCCCAAAGTAAGCTAGTGGTACAACGGCTAAGGCGTTTGGGAGTAGTGCAAGCAGAGGTACTTAAGAAGGAGGTAACTAATTTGCTTGAAGCTGAATTTATTTTTCCAGTAGAGAATTCAGAGTGGATTTCTCCAATTGTAGTCACTCCCAAAAAGGGTGGAAAATGGCGTGTGTGTGTGGACTTTCGCCCTCTAAATGCATGCACAAAGAGGGATTATTCTCCTCTACCCTTTCAGGATGAGATTTTGGATCAAGTTGCAGGTCATGAGTTGTATTCAGTGTGTGATGGATACTCTGGATACTTTGAAATCCGGATTTGTGAAGAAGATCAAAGGAAAACCTCATTTATCACCCCTTGGAGAGTGTATGCCTATAGGGTGATGCCATTTGGCTTGACCAATGCACCAGCAACTTTTCAACGCTTCATGAGTCAGGTATTTGCACCTTACTTGGGGAAGTTTATAAGGGTCTTTCTGGATGATTTTTGCATTTACTCAAGCCGCATGGATCACTTGGAAAAGTTGAGGTTGGCCTTGCAAAGTATTGATGATGCAAAAGGGTGTCTAAATCCTGGAGAATGCTGCTTGGCGCACGAAGGAAGGTGGTTCTCTTGGAATATGTTATCTCAGAAGAAGGCATAGAGATGGATCCTGAGAACGTGCAGGCAATTGTGGCCCTCCCACCACCTACCAATGTACGGGAGGTAAGAAGGATTTTGGGTAAAAAAAAGTATTACCAACACTTTGTTGACATGTTCTCTGAGAAGATGTATCCTATAAATCTATTGATAAAGAAGAATGTTTCTTTCCAATGGGGGCCCGATCAAATTCAATCCTTTTGTTTGCTCAAGGAATGCATGAGTCAAAGTCCAATTGTGCAGCCTCCTAGGTGGGGGTAGGACTTTTATGTGAACCCAAGTGTCTCATCACATTCAGTGGGTGCTATACTCTTGCAAAAGGGAGAGCGAGGGTGTATGCAACCAGTGTATTATGCAAGCTGACAACTCATTGATGCCGAGGAGAGGTATGGTGAAATGGAGAAAGGTGGTTTGTCTCTTGTTTTTGCAGTAAAGAAGTTTAGGTCATACTTGTTACCTCGCCCTTTTTTCTTCCTCACATCTCAACCTTCTTTACAATTCTTGGTCCGCAAACCCAATCCTGCAGGAGGGAAGTTTGCAAAGTGGATTTGTGAGCTTCACGAATTCTCTTTCACTTTTATTACAGAAAACACCACTAGGGTCTCTCTTGCAGATTTGCTTACCAGGAAGGAAGAGGAAGAAGAAACAGGAGCAAAGGAAGAAGTATATGAAGATTTGGAGACACCACCAACTGCTTTCACTATGCATTTTGATGGAGCCTTTAGCCCTTCCAGATAATGTGGGGCTGGGGGGATAGTTTTATTTGATCCAGAAGGAAAAGAGGTATGGGCCAAGGGTAGGGAATTTCCAAAGGCTATATCAAATAATGTGGCTGAGTACAATGCATTAATTTGGGGATTAGAAGATTGCATAAAAGATGAAATTAAAGAGGTAGAGGTTAAAGGGGATTCATAATTGGTCATCCGACAAATGAAAGGAGAATATAAGGCAAGGAGTCCTAATCTCCAAGAATTGTATAAAAGGGCAATGGAGTTAAAAGAAGCTTTTGAGTTTTGTAAATTTGTGCATGTTAACAGGAAGGATAATCAAAAGGCTGATGAATTGGCTACTAAAACCTTGGCTTCTTTCAAAGTAGCTACTCTTGCAGTAATGGATACAAGTTGGCCTGAGCTCCAAGATGTTCAACACTACTTAGATACAGGATACTTCCCTCCTGGATTGAATCCTCAATAGAAGCAAAGGCTTACAAGGAAAGCTCATCCTTACACAATTCTAGGGGATGTTCTTTACAAGCAAGGTAAGGATAAGATTCTTAGGAGGGTAGTGAGCCTGGAAGAATCTAAAAGGATTATGGAATTATATCATGAATGTTCACGTCACTTTACCTCGGCCAGCACAACTCGGAGGATCCTTAACACAGGGTATTATTGGCCTCGAATCAGCAAAGATGTCTATGAGTGGTGCAGAAGCTGTGAAGTATGCCAGGCATATGGGCATAAGCAATTGGTTCCCGGACCCTTAAACCCTATCCCAGCATATGGTCCATTTGAAAGGTGGGGATTAGATTTTGTGGGCCCACTTCCTCATTCCTCACATGGGAAGTATTACATATTGGTGGCCACAGATTATGCAACAAGGTGGGCAGAAGCAAAGGCAATGGTCAATAATAAAGTAGTGGCTGTGGCATCTTTTCTCAGGGAATACATATGTGCCCGATTTGGGTGTCCATTAAAAATCCTTACGGATGGGGGGAGGTCTTTCAGGAATGACTCGATTGAAGCTTTGGTGCAGAAATTAAAAATAAAGCATGCTATGTCAACTCCCTATTATCCCCAATGTAATGGTTTAGTAGAAAAAACTAATGGACTGCTTTGTGGATCTTTGTCTAAGCTAGTGGATACTATGAAGAGAAAGTGGGATGTGCATTTGCCAGAGGTCCTATGGGCCTATAGGATAACTCACAAACTCTCTCTTGGTTTCACACCTTTTCAGTTAGTTTATGAAATGGAGGCTATTTTACCAATAGAATTGGAAATCACAAGCCTTCGCACATCTTTTGCACGCTTGAATAATGAAGAAGAAACCATCATGCCCAACGCCTAGTACAACTGGAGACCTTGGATGAGAGGCGACTTCAGGCACTTCAAAATTTGGAGGCTGCACAACAACGGCGCAAGGCAAGGCATGACACTCTCACAAAGAAGAAGAAGAAGCCAGAACTCAAGCAAGGAAGCTTAGTCATGAGGTATGATGGCCGTGTGGAGAAACGGCTAGATAAGAAGCTTCTTCGACGATGGGAAGGCCCCTTCAGGATAAAGCAAAAGTTCAAAAATAACACCTATCTTCTAGAGGATGCAAGTGGCCAGGAGGTTCCCGGACGTGCCAATGAGTACCGGCTAAAGATATTCTACCCTCGAGCACCATGGCCAGCAGACCCCCCAGACAAGCATGGAGGATCTGCTGGGGGGGAAAGATGTGACGTGAAAAATTGATATCTTTCATTGTCAATTTTGTGCATATTTTGATGGTTTGTCAATGGTAAAATACGTTGAAAGCTTGTCCAAGAAAATTACGGTGCCCACAATGGAATAACGGCGTGATGATGCGGCGGCTTGGCGGCTACCCCAATAACAGCATTGTATCTTCAAATATAATGGTTTTACTTGATTTAGGGTGCACACATTGTAAATGCCACAAGTATGCTTGATAAATACTTTGGTATGGTAGATAGGCTAGTGATGTGGAAAATAAAAGTGGGCCTTCATGCTCACATGGATTTTAATTGTATTATTAATATGGTATTCACCATAAGGCTACAAGTTGGGGAGTGTGGAAGGCATGTGGAGGAGTGTGTGTAGGTGCATAATTGGGAAAGATTCTTCTAGAATGCCTACATGGAAGAGGAGAATTCTGCCATGTGTAAGTGGGATCTCCACCTACATGCCACTTAGACTTGGCTATTATCTCATCACACTCTCAAAGTCAAAAAGTCTTCAATTTAATAATCAATAGAAGACTTAGCCTAAGAGGACAATTGATGGTGACATCTACCCTTATGTCACTGAAAGGTTGAAGATTTTTATGTTGTAATTTGTAACAATGGAAGAGAGGGTGATTCTCCACCTATAAAAGGAGCCCTCCTCTCCCTTTTAAATCAAGGAATGAGCCTCCTCAATTGAGCATTTTGTGTCATTGCCATTCTCTTATCTTTCAAACCCCTATTCAAACACTCTCTTTACATGTGAATGTCTCATTTAGCATTAGCTCCTCATGCTTAACCCAATTTTGGACCTCTTTGATGATTCATGATAAGTGGGATAAGGAGTTATTATCTTGGCGGGCCTGTGACTTCTCAAGGTAGCCCTTGCCTTATTGCCGCCCTCCTTTGGAGGTACCAATGGGTTTAGCGGTAATGAGCATGTGGAAAGACTTTGGGGACCATAGGTAAATCTTTACGATTGTCCGCTGAGCAATGTTAACCCTTACCCTCTAGCTTGAATCGTGAAGGAGATGAAAGGCAAGAGGCTATGTGAAAATTGAGGTTTCATGCAAAGAGAGAGAAGTCATTAGGGGAAGGTTGAGGTCTATGGGGGCCCTTTAAGCTGCCATATTATGTTTTTAAGTACTTTTGCTTAAGGACTCTAAGCATACTTTGACTAGGTCTGACAAGGGGATCTTTATGCAATCATTATTTGAATTTTTATTTTTTCAAATATATATTTGCTTGAGATAAAATGGGGGTAACTTTTTGGTTTTCCCAAATTCAAAATGGCTGAAAAGCCTTCCCTCCTCTCTTCCCTCCACGTTTAGGTCCCCCCACTTTCTCTCTCTACATTCTCTCTCTAAGACGCCCTCGTTTCTCTACCACTCTCTTTCTCTTCCCCTTTCTCACATTTGGGTGTGCCATGGCTCTGCATCTCTGATTAGTAAGTTTCCATAACCTCTGTAGTTCCAAATGCAGATATCTCACACTCTCTCATCCTCCATGCCTCATCTTTTTATCATTTTCTGCTCTCTCTCTCTCTCTCTCTCTCTCTCTCTCTCTCTCTCTCTCATGTCTTTCCCCCATTGAAGTGTAGAAAATCCCTCTGTCAACCTCCATAGCTTCAGAGCTTACCATTTTCCATTCTTGCATTGTTTACCATACATATCCCCTACTTCCGTCTGCAATCTACATCTCTCTCTCTCTACTGTACTCTCTCTCTCTACTGTATTATGCTGCAAAACCTCAATCTACCATTTTCTATGCCTCTATCCATCTTCCTTGTCCTTTCTCCTATTACCTAATCAGAAGATCTATGACCTTCTAATATTTTTTACAGCAAAACTTCATTGCACTCTCCTGAAAATACCCTATCCTCACTCTTGCATTGTGTTCTACAAGAAGCTCTTTTCAGCATTGCCTAACCCTAAAGAAAATGCCACTTGAAGATATATCTAACAGAGCACCAAAGTTCAGGTTACATGTAGATTTGGCTGCTGAGTATGCTACCATCCGTAAGTGGTGTGACCGATGTGCCATTGGGTACTCTTCGATCACAAGGGCAAAAATGTATTGACCTCTGGACGAATGGATTCATATACCCTATTGACCCGCTCACCAATGCTCCACCTCATTTTGTTAATATCACTACATTTCTTAGTTATGTAGGTGATGGAGCTAATGGTCTATTTGGCTATTGTAGGAGGCTTTCTTTTGTTGCAGCTCAAGAATCGCATTCAAGACTGCATTTCCGAGACTTATGGCTTGAGTTGCAGCAGCAACACAAGAAGGACATTGATAGGCTTGAAGAAGTGGTGAACAACTTGAAAACTCAGAATCAGGAGCTCCAGAAGAACAACTTGTTGCTTAAGCAGGCCTTTGATATTGAACGGGACAAGGTGAATGCAGCCAAACAGGATGCACGAAACAAGCAACGACACCTTGTAAGCTTGAAGAAGCTTCCGACAACAGAAAAGAAAGCGTCAGTCCCTAGAAACCTTGGCAACCCTAAGTGGAGCAAGAAAACGACGTGTACGAGCAACAAGGTAACTTCTATTCTTGCCATTGTTTTGCAGGCCTTTCTGTTTTGTGAAACATATTGATGTTATTTTGTATTTATGTTCCATGTAGAGATATTGCTGGGGATATGATGGGATATGAAGGTGGTGCTGAGGAATGTACAGCAGGCATATTGAAACATGTTGTTAAGTTATCAGACATATATAAGCTGCTAGAAGATCCCACATGCAAAATATCTAAATCCGAAACAAAATTTCTGGAGAGCTGCACAATATGGTAAGCCCCATACAGATTATGGATGCATGTGATAGTGCTGGTGTCAGTAGGAAGGGATATGAAGCCATTTATAGGGTGTTTACACTAGGTCATCGTACTAAAGGTTTTCTTCGACCCATGCTACCAACTCCATACAGTGTAACCATGGCAAGAAAAAGTGCAAACTCAGACATTGCGACCATGTTAGGTGGCTACCGTCATGTGGAGGATGCTCTGCCTGTATGTACTAATACAACAAGTACAACAATGTCTTTATTGATTTAAGGACCCTTCAAAGAGCTATGATTTCTTATTATGGTCTAAGCATTGAGGAGTGCCAAGGTCAGGCTGTGTTTGTGTTAAAGCTTGATGAGTGTCAAATTGTAAAAGGGCAAAAATTAGAAAGAGTCAGCCTAACACTTATGAACAGGGCTATCAAAGGAAATCTGGAACAGGATGATAATCTTCTTGACTGTAGTGCACAAGCCTCAAATTCCAACAAGGGAAGTCAATCTCAGGGAAAAAATTACTATGGAGTGCAATCAGAAAAGAATATATGGTGGTTGTCAGCATTTGAGCTTCCACAGGAGACGAATGATACATTGCGATGGTACCTTACCCGAACAGGCATCCCAAATGTCATATCATTGCAATCAAAAGGAGAAACTTTGCATGTGGAAGATCTAGGAACATTTACAGTTGAGTGGCACATGATTTAAAGACATTGAAGTGTATGCTGGGATGCAAGCTAGGAGCAAATACTTTTTTTCCATGTATTTATTGCTGCCATTCAAAATTAGAGTATATTGATCGCGGCAAAGCTTCAGGCAAGGTTGCAGCCACCAAGACGACCAAATCTCATACAAAGGGCAAGAAAAATGTACAACCAACTTCAATGAGTACAATGCAAAACAAAGATCCAAAGAAACCTATGCAGTGGGTTAATGGCATCATGAATTGTAATACCAATTGTCCGCCTAATCTTGATCAAGAAGATATCTCATGGAGCCCTATATTAGAGATATCTCATGGAGCCCTATATCAAGAAGATATCTCATGGAGCCCTATATTAGAGATTCCACTTTCCCGTGTTCATATTTGCACGCTTCATGCTAGGTTACGCATAATGGACAAATTACTGAAGTTACATATCAATTATGCATGGAATATGGAGCCTGAACATCTTCGCAACGAATGCATCAGTAAGCTGGAAGATGTTCTTTCAAGCGTGGGGCTTCATGGTGGTGCTGTAAAGTTAACTAAGGATACTAAAAAGTCAGGACCGAGTCAGGATAATTCAAACAAAATATGCATGGGTGGGTCCAAAGCAAGACACCTTCTCTCAAATTACGAGGGGTACAATAGTCACACAAAATATGAATTATGGAAGGCCATTTGTGAATGCACCACTTATCGTGGGAATAATGCAGAGCTTGGTCTCAAGCGGGCAAGGCTGTGGGAGTCACTTGACAAAATGATTCAATTGCTAGAAAAGGCTCCACTTGTTGTTGCTGAGGAGATTGCAAACTTAAAGACTGCAATACATACATTTACTCAGCAAATGGTTGATGCATGGGGAGAAACACATATCACCCACTATATGGTATTTACCTTTTTATCTATTTACTGATATTAATCGCCAAATAGTAAAATTCTGATATGATCTTTGTTGCAGCACATTATATTTGCCCACGCACAGTTTTTTCTCGATGAATATGGTCCAATGGCAATTTGGAGCACCCAAGGAATGGAGCACTCTCATTATCAAGCTAAGGCAGCATACTTTAAGAACACGCGACATGGTGGAGGTGGTAAGGAAAAAAGTAATGCCTTGCATGAGATGTTTAATTGGTTTTATCGCAGTTTGGGAGGTCGACACCGACAAAAACCAAAAGGGCAAGTGTCATTACTATGAAGGGTTGTAAAAAATATCAATGTGAAATGCATGGCGAGCATCAAGTGTCGTGCATGGGATGCGTGAGTGGTTCGCTGCGCGGAGGCGTATGGGTCGAAAATGGGTTCCATATTAAAAAATTGTAGCCTTTTTTAAGTTAAAGTTTTTTTATTAATGTTGAGATTTTTTTTATTAATAAGTTTTTTTCAAAAACTATATAAACGTGTAAAAGTGAGTTTTAAAATTACATTTTCACGTTCATTCACTCATGTAAGTCAATGGATGGCTAGAACTAAGCACGCTGCACGCAAAACTGAGAACCCAAACGTACCGTCTGGTGCACACAACTTGATACACTCAGTCGCCGCCGCACAGGCATTTCAACAAGTGTAAAAACATATCAAAAAGAATGGACAGAGAGGTAGAGACCCGACAGGAAGATGTACAGCCGGATGTGTTTTCAAGACTGGACAATATTGAGGATGTCTCCAAGCAGCCTGTAGACACCGGCTCATTTACAGCCACACGTACACCATTCCCTCGACCTCTCTCAAAGGCTGAGCAATAGGAGCATGTGCTGGAAGAGCAACAACACCAGATTGATGAGGAGGAGCATAGAAGAAGAGAGCAACAACAAGCCCTATTCCCTCAGCAGCTAGAAGAGGAGCTAAGGGTCGCATTTGAGGAAGACCAGGAAGCACTTCTGTGTATTGAGCAAGAGCAGTGTCAACAGGCTGCTGACTTCTATGAAGCAGAGGAAATAAGCCATCGTGAAGAGCAGGATAGGCTCTTAGCACAAACACTACATGAGGAACTTGAGAGGCGTCAGCACCCGTCTCCACCTAAAAAACAAAGAATAAAGATTCGTGTCAAGAGAAAGAAGGAACGTGCAAACAGGCAGCAAGAGGTGGAGATGGAAGAGGAGGATCGACGACAAGTAGAGGAGAAGTAGAGGAGCAAAGGGAGAGGGAAAGACCTAAGCAGGAGGTGCAAAGGGAGAGGGAAAGACGGGAACAAAGAATTCAAGAAGCACGCAGATTAAAACAAGAACAAGAAAAGAAGAAGGCAGAAGCAAGTAAAAGAAGACTAAATCTAGATCCAGCCGAGCAAGAAAGGTGAAAAAAATTTAGAAATGATAGACAACCATGGGAAGAGAGGTCGCATCCACCACCACCCTCTGTAGCCAACAAGAAGAGAAGATGGAAACCAGGGACCGTGGCTCTGCGAGAAATCCAAAAGTACCAAAAGAGCACAGACCCCATCATGGCGAAGGCCCCTTTTGCAAGAGTTGTAAAAGAAGTCATCGACAAGTACAGTGACAGGGTCACTCGGGTACAGAGTACGGCACTGGCAAGAGGCGTCAGAAACAATTTTGGTCTCTCTGTTTCAAGATTCGGTGTTGTGCCATGCTCACGCCAAAAGGGTGACCCTAAAGCCTATTGACATGGCACTTGCACTATGTTTACGTCAAGATAAAGCGCTCCATAAGGAAGGCTTTATAGGATAGGATTAAGCTTTTAGGCGGCAGCCTTTGTGCCTTTTGTAATCTTGACATTGTAATACATTTTTTTGAATCTATAAGATATTGTCAATGACTCGTTAACCAACGTATTCATTTGTTTCAACTGTGTTATAAAAGCAGACATTTCATTTCTTGTACTGTTGTTTGAATGGGTAAAACTGTTGATCATGTATTAAGAGCCTTAGTTAAACAGGAACAAATTTATATTATTGATAAGGTGATTGTGAAACATTATCTTGTTATACGTGGTATTGTTGTTGGCATTGAACAAAGGATCCTTACATAGTGCAGAAATAAAATTATATTGAATTTATTTTAGGTCCAAAAAAAAGGCTTAAAGCTCAATAAGGCCTTAGAAAAGCTCAGGGACAAAAAAAAAAGTTATTTGGGGCTCAAAATCACCTGGTGAAGTCTGGCATTAGATAGAACATTTTTTAAAAAAGCAACAGTTTTCTTTTTTTTTGGATGTTTCTAGGCAGAGTAATCATCAAAAAAAGTGCACACAATGCATTAATGTGTGAAAAAATGATCAAAACAAGGCTGTGCGCTACGGCGCGAATTCAAGCCTGGTCTGCAGTTTGAAAGGCAGAAATTCGCGCCGTAGCGCACAGCCTTTTTTTAGATTTTTGGACTCTTTCCAGCATTATGTGCACTTTTTTGATGAAAAATATGCTTACAAACATCAAAAAACATAAAAAAAAATTTGATTTTTTTTAAATTGTTCAAATTTTGTGTACTGCCAGATTTTAGCTGGATGTTAAGTGACAGTCAAAGAACAAATATTTTCAAGATCATTATCAATGAAATTTCCTACACATTCACATGCCTGCCAAAAGTTTAGAGGGCACAGTGCTGACACAACAAATAAACAAGAGAAATGGTTTAGACTTCTTAGTAACATTACAATTAAAAAAGTATACATTTTGTATTGATTTCGTAGAAAGAAAATTACAAGTTCCTGAGAAGATTTCTGAGAGCTTCTTTAGCTTTGTCACTCTGCGTGGCTTTCTCACCTAGGCTATTAGCTATAATAATAGGATTGGTTACACCTTTGGAGATTGAAGTGGCACAATGGCTTAGCACGTGGCCGGTGTAGTTGCCTACAAATGTATACATAGCTGCCTCCCTGCTAATAAGTATACATTTGTTTGCATTATTTGCTAGCCCATCTTTAGTGAGAACCCCACTTAGAGCTTTACACTTGATGAGCTCTGCTTGTGCCTCCTCAGAGTACTCTAAATGAATTACTCGAATAAATGATGGAGAGAGGCTAGGAAGGTAATGAATCAGGGAGGTGTCTCGTCCATCGGATTGCACACGAACTCCACCTCCACGTGCAGCAAACTTGTCAAAAATATAAGCTTTCTACAAGAGAAAAAAATCAGGTGTTAGTAATAACTCACTTATAAATATGAAGGCACAACTTTGATTTAACCCCACCTCAATGTCATCATCACATTGGCTAATGCGTGGGTTGCATATGTCTATACTGCTTCCACGCTGCTCAACTGATGTATCTACATGCAAGCACTTATGTGGTTGAAATGCTTCTTGAGGGACACTTTCATACTCTGCTGCTACATTTTCTATAGCAACAAGAGCATTGGAAACAGTTTCCTCAATTGTACGTTCTGTATCATAACCTTGGAATGCTAGCGCTTTGGTAAGATCATGGTCATCAAAATCAATCTGTACACCTGCAGTCTGTTGCTCAAGTGTGTCTTCTTTGCAGAAACCAGACCCAATTGCTAATATGCTTAGGGCCTCATCCTCCCTTAACCCCAAGGATTTACAAATGTCATCAAGGAAAAGAAATTCCTTGTTATCCATGATGATGGGATTCAAAGTGGTTACATCCAACTCAGGGATCTCTTCCACAATTTCATCCCCTTCGAGGTCACGATGAGGCTCTTCATCCTCAATTGAGCCTTGTTGGAGAAGCACCAAGGCCATGGACGCTTCAGCTTCTTCTGAGAAAACCTCTTCCACCTCGCCTTTGGATTCCTTCACAAGAGCTACTTCTTTACTCACTGCCTTTCCCTTCTTTTTTTCTGTATCCCTGGCTTCTTGCAGAAACAGTGCTAACGTCATATCCCATGAAAGGAAGATGGTGCCTACATTACCGACCTGCAATTCATAAACAGTGTCATCATCTTCGACCCTATAATTGCTAGATGTAAGCCCTTTCAAAAATCGGTTGAGCCTGAATTGGAACGACTTGTCACCATGGTACAGATGCCTGATTAAGTCCACTGGAACCCATTTAGTGGTGGATTCAGGCAATTGCACGACATATTGTGCCACTACATCATTCATGTACTGGACCTGCTCTTGAAAAGCCTCTGCATGAAGGTCTATAGTTTTCTGCATATCAATCACCCCCTCAAAAATGGCGATGTTCTCACCTGCACCTGCTGAGAGCCCAATTTTCTCAAGTTTTGTGCGTAGCGAGTTAGAGCTTGAAGCCATGGCGGGATATTGAAGGGAAATAGAAACTGCAAGATCTTAAGAATGAAATGAGCTTTATAGAGCAAAACCTATTCTTATAAAGCATTCCACTATAACATTTAATAAATTTATAGAACATACTTAAAAATTTTAAAATTAACAAAATTAAAATCCAAATTGCAGTGAAATACAGAGGACATTGGGACTATGGTGCAATCAATAATTTTGTATTCAAAAGTACACCGCTACAAATTATCACCCAAAATCACTCAAAATGTTACCTAAGTCTGCAACTTAACAGTCTTTCAAGCTAAGGACCCTAGGGGGCTCCAACGACACACAGAGTGTATGTTTCTCTGACCTTTGACGCATAGGTCGATTAGAAACAACAAACTTGAATTGGTTCCTTATATTAAAGGACATGACAATACGATCTCTCAACTGAGCAAAATTCCAATCATCATTAACTACCACTGTATGCTCCTCTCCTGGGTGAACTTCAATATGAAGTTCTACCTCCTCCCTAGCATAGAGATCAGAGTCCAAAGCCTCCCATTCACCATGCGAGCATTTCCACCTTCTAATAGGGTACACCATAGTTAGATTTTGCTTGCCTATCTGATACCTGCATCTTACCATTGAAATTACCGCTAGCACTTTATTACATCACCCTGATGTTCTGCCACCTTGGTGGTCCAATCGCCTTTTAGAAATGTATCTAGAGCTTCAAAGGCCCCATCTTTGCTTATCCACATTGTTGGGGTGCGATGGAACTTGCCTGCTTTCACATGTAAAGGCATGAAAAGAGATACACTTATCCTGTGGGATCCATATGAAGCCTTTAGGCTTGACTGAATGTCATGGAAAATCCTACGCTGAAAGCTCTCCATTGTGGTGGGGTCTGGAATGGGCCATTCCGGGCTATTTAGTGCAGGAGGAGAAATTGGCTCAAGTGCTCCAAACCTTCCCCTCTGTGGCACAACATATGTTGCAGCAATGAGAAATACTCCTCTATTTGCAAGTTCGGAACTTGTTTCCCCAGCATACATAAGCCTACCTAGATCAACATGACATGCTTCGAAGGTCCCTGTAAAACATTCTAGAGGCTGCCATTCCACACATGTTGAAGGGAAAACATCTGCATACAATAGAATACATTGGAGTTCTTGATATTCACATAGTCTTCATGCAAGCATTTCTCTAAAGCAAAGAAACATTAAACAAGTACTGAAACTTACAGTTAGTTGGGAACCGTGGTGAGTTCTCATCTTCAAGATGTATTTGGCTTGAGGTGTAAACATGTTGCACCTTTGCAAGCCGCTTTCCATCCTTGTTGCAAACTTTGAATTCTAAGATCCTTCCTTTCCACCAGTGATGGCTTGTGGAAGCCATGTGCCTTCGAGGAACCTTGTGTGCACCCCTCAAACTGGGCTGCATTGTTATCCACATGAACCACTTAAAAACGGTAGGAATCCAATAACCTTCATCATCCTATACTTTGGAAATAGCCATGGACTCGATAGTGGATGATGGCCTGCGTACACACTGAAGAGCCATAGATGGCCCAAATGAAAAGAAAGTGAATGTTAAGAATATGGCAAAAAAGCAAATACCTCCTCAGAGAGAGAGAGAGAGAGCTAGCTAAAGCTTCAAAGAAGTTTGCTGCAAATCCATACACACACACACACAATACACACACACACACACACACACATGCACACACACACAGAAAGCTAAACCTTCAAAAGAAAGCAAATGAGAGATTGCATTAGGTGCCTGCATGCAGAGAGAGAGAGAGAGAGAGAGAGAGAGAGAGAGAGTCTGATAACAGAGCTTCCTCTAGAGAGAGAGAGAAGGGCTGATAACAGAGCTTCCTCTGAGTAGCTGGTAGCAAAGAGCTTTCCTCAAAAGAAAGCTAATGAGAGATTGCATTAGGTGCCTGCTTGCACACACACACACAGAGAGAGAGAGAGAGAGAGAGAGTCTAATAACAGAGCTTCCTCTAGAGAGAGAAAGGGGCTGATAACAGAGCTTTCTCTGAGTAGGTGGTAGCAAAGAGCTTTCCTCAAGTTGGAGATGAAGATAGGGCTGCAAGTGAGGGTGTAGTGAGTGGTAGATGGGGAAAGTGGGTTAGTCTAAAAGGGAGGAGAGAGAAACACGCCCCTACTTTTGGAGGGAAGAGGGATGTGAGGGGGGGTAACTTTTTGAAACTTTTCCTTTTAAAAAATATTTAAAAAAAAGATATTGAAGATTTTCTTTGCTGGCAGATCTGAAAAAGGTAAGATTCTACCTTTGACCACAAGATTTAGGGTCTTAATCAACCCAACGTTTTTGTACACATGTATTTTTCCTATTGGCCTTCACACTAATCATCTCCTTAATCTCATGGCAGCTTAAAGGGCCCCCATAGACCTCAACCTTCCCCTAATGGCAGTTTTTATGGTTCAATACCCAAATTTCAACTGGTAATTACTCATCACTCGGGTGTTGGTTTCTTAAATTGATCATATGGCTAGGAAGCTCTTTCTATTCTCTTTTCACTCATGTAACTAATTTCTTAATCCCTTACTTCATTGATGATCAGAATTTCTCCCAAAGTTGCTAATTTTTAGGCGAATTTTGGTAGTTTTATAGTCTTGTAGTAAAATGCTCATAACTTTTCGCTTGGTTGTCCGTTTTTGAAAGTTTTTATATGGGCGCGAAGCTCTCTTCAAGCTCTACGCACCTATATAATCCTTTTTTGTACAGCCTATATAGATTTAAAACTACAATTCTTTGTGTATCTCTGTTTTTATAGAATTTTGGCAGTTTTATAGGCTTGCAGTAAAATGCTCATAACTTTTCGCTCGGTTGCCCGTTTTTGAAAGTTTTTATATAGACGCGAAGCTCTCTTCAAGATCTACGCATCTATATAATCCTCTCTTACACAGCCTTTATGGATTTAAAACTGCAATTCTCTGTGTATCTCTGTTTTTATAGCTTTTTGGCCATTCTTTCTTCTTAATCATGATTAATTTCTCCTAATCTCTTATCAAAAGGCAAACCCCATGTGTCTTATCGTCTTGTAAGTGATTGCTATATTCATTTGCTTTAATATGTTCTGACCAAATCGCCCAGTTTGAACGGATGAACCTTACCAATATTCCCTGTATGTTTCCGTTCACATAATCCTGAGTCGGAAGATTTTCTTCCAACAAAGAATCGCCCTCTTGTTTGGAGCTGCAAGACTGGCAGAAATTCTTGCTTCTCCTGAGCCTTTCATCTTTCCTTCCATGAATTATTATCTCACGTTTGATGTGTATATCTTTATCTTAACCTAGGGAGAGAAAGGGAGGTGAGGAGGCTGTGAGGTTTCATTCAAGTGTGTTTTGATTCTGAGAAGTGACCGAAGTCCAAACCCCAACTTCGTGTCACAATACCGCCACACTTCCACAATTCATATTACAAAAAGACTATGAGATTGACAAGCAAACTTTGCAACCTCAGAAGCACAAAAAATGGCCGATACTAGTGAGTCACAATCTCAGAAGAAGCAATTACACCATCTTCACATCGACTTAGAAGAACAATATGCTCCAGCACAAAAAAGACGAAAGGATACGGTGCTGAGTGCTCAACAACGGGAAAATATGAGAAGAGAAGGGCTTGAACATATTAACTTATGGTACAATGGAAGCATATATCCAAATGTCTAGTAAAAAACTCTACACCTCCATTTGTCAATCCAACCACACTACTGAGGTTTGCAGACGATGGACAAAATGGACTTCTTGGTTATATTTCAGCACAGTTTGCATTTGCAGAAACATATAAAACGATGTACCTACAAGAAAAGGGGACCAGGATGCAAGAGATATTGACTTATGGTACGATGGAAGCATATATCCAAATGTCTAGTAAAAAACTCTACACCTCCATTTGTCAATCCAACCACACTACTGAGGTTTGCAGACGATGGACAAAATGGACTTCTTGGTTATATTTCAGCACAGTTTGCATTTGCAGAAACATATAAAACGATGTACCTACAAGAAAAGGGGACCAGGATGCAAGAGATATTGACTTACGGTATGATGGAAGCATATATCCAAATGTCTAGTAAAACGATGTACCTACAAGAGATATAAAACGATGTACCTACAAGAAAAGGGAACATATTGACTTATGGTACGATGGAAGCATATATCCAAATGTCTAGTAAAAAACTCTACACCTCCATTTGTCAATCCAACCACACTATTGAGGTTTGCAGACGATGGACAAAATGGACTTCTTGGTTATATTTCAGCACAGTTTGCATTTACAGAAACATATAAAACGATGTACCTACAAGAAAGGGGACCAGGATGCAAAATTGGAGCAGCAGTTGTTGCAGAATGAAATTGAGGAGCATTCAAAGAATAAAAAAGAGTTGACAAGAGCAAGAAGAAAGAGAATCGTGCTTGGAGACAGACAACGAAGTAGAAAGATAAAAAACATTGCAAATTTGAAGGCTGGGACTGGTGGATGCAAGCGAAGAATTCAGAAAGCAAGGCTAGTTTGAAATTTTTCATTTTTTATACTCAAAAAGGCTCTCAAATGACTATATCTATTTTGTCTATTAACGCAAAACAAGATTGGAGGTGTTGAATAATATAGGCATATTGTGTTGTTACTATAGGAAACTATTGGAGCCTGCAAAAGAAAATGTGGATCTCAACCTTCTTCCTGTTAAACAAATGAAAGGATTGCTTTCTTGTGGTGTAGCAAAAGGTTTGATTGAAGAAAAAAAATACAAAACAATCAAACGCAATGTTGTAGAGGACTTTATATCCAATAATCAAGTTGATGGTACTACAATCCAGGAGGCTCTTGATGTTAGTGGAGTTAGCAGGAAGGGATATAGTTCGATTTTCCATGCGATATCCTCAACTTTGAGAGATCAAAGGATTAAACTAGTTTTACTGCCAAATCCAGCAATCGTGTGGAGGATAAGAGGTCATTTGAATGAAAGTATAGATGAGTTTATTGGGCAATATATCCATATTGAAGAAATATTTCATGGTTGGTAAAGGAACCACTGTGTATGACCCTTGGAACAATATATTTGTAGATCTACAACAACTTCAAAGAAGAATGGTCGAGTTTTATGGAATAACATTTGAGGAGTGCAAAGGCATTTTGAAATTTGTTATCAAACTGGATGAGTGTGAGGTTGTAAAGGAAAAGAAAATGGAAAGGATTACTATTACATTGATGAATGGAGCACTTGATACATCATTGACTGAAACGAGTTCGATGTATTTTAGTGTGCAGTCGAAGAAACACATATGGTGGTTAGGCTCGTTCCAGGTATGATCATTTTTTGTTTCGTACTTGATTTTAGTCATTGTTTTCAAATCTTTTATAGTAAGACTTTTGTTTTCTATAATCACAGGTGAAGACAGAAGACCATGAAACACTAGATTGGGTGTTTCACCACACGAAAATACCAAGAATAATTAAAAGACAAGTGCAAGGAGAGAATCTCCATGTTGCAGGAAAAGGTGATTTTCAAGTAGAGTGGCACATGGCGGGGGATCTTAAAACACTTAAGTGCATGTATAACGTTAGTAAAGGAGGCAACTCAAAGTCTCCTTGTCTTTACTGCAAAGAATAAGCTCAAGTAATGGATTCCAAATGGTGGAAGAGAGCACCTAATAGAGATAAAGTTGACCCTGACTTCAAGGCCATTCTTGACATTCCACTATGTAATGTTCATATATGCACATTGCATGCTCTATGTCGAATTATTGATGAGAAATTGGTATTTTTGTATATTGGATTTGCTTGGAAACTCCGTCCCGAAAAAAATAGAAAGGATGCTCTTCAAGCATTGGAAAAAGTGTTATCCGATATAGGTCTGCATGGAGGTGATGTTCATATCACAAAGGATTTTAAAAAGTCTACCAATGGCAAGGAGGTACCAATCAAGCCATCTATTAGTGGTGTTAAGGCAAGAAGATTCTTGTCTCGACCCAAACACAGTAGTAAGCAAGTAAGGCAAGGTAGAACAGTTTCAAGGATTAATTATGGATTGTGGAAGCAAGTCCATAATGCCGTGAAAGATCATGAGGCAGATGGGGAAGCACGAAATGTGAAGGCAGAGGTGTGGAGGTCTCTTGATCAACTCTTCATGTTCTGTGACAATGTAACATGGACAAAGAGTGATTACAAGAACTTTGAAGAGGCAATTAAACATTTTGGGAAGTCAATGAAAGACACGTGGACAGCCTGCAATATAACTCACTACATGGTAAAGTTATGTCTTCTTCTTTTACTTAAGTGTGATCCTCTTTTTTTTTATAACTTACTATGTATTCTTATGTCTCTGTGAAAACAGTATATCATCTACAACCACCTTCCCTATTTTGTCAAAAAGTATGGATGCCCAGCAATTTGGTCTACCCAAGGCATGGAGAAGTCTCACTACATGGCACGTAATGCATTTTTCAGACACACACAACACTACGGAGGAAGTCAAAAGGCAAATAGTCTGAAGGAAGTCTTCCAATGATTTTACCGAGGCATTCTACAGAGGCTGCATACTAAAAGAAAAGTTGCTAGTTCCAAAGTCAAGCTTGCTTTTATTCTAGCCCAAAAGCAAAGACGAAGACAAACTTTGGACAATTCAATGGCAGCAGAGAGACATAGACAATGGAGGGATTCGAAGATATTTAGAAACCATAAATGGACAAGTAAACATGAATAGCAGTTTGTAACTTATTAGTGTTATGTCCACATGTTTTCAAACTCAATCAATAGATTTTTATTCTGTGGAACAAGTGACTCTTGGTGTTATGCCTATATGTTTTGAGACTCCATCAAAAGTATTTCTTTTGTGAAACATGTGATCTATATTAACAAGCATCAATACATCCATGAGCTACACACAAAAAATTCAATCAATACTACTTAATTATGCTAGATACACTATTGATCCTTACCAATAAGGTACTGAGTGTCAAATGCTTTTAGAAGCTACTGAGTGTGGGAAGAGTACTGAAGTGTCATACGGTGATGGGACAAATGCAAAAGGGTACTGATCGTCCATACGAACAAGGAACTGATGAGGATCAAAGACTTTGTACAAATCAGTTCAACTTCAACATAATGTTTGTGCTATATTTGATAACTAAATCCTATTACTCCCAGGGCCTGCCAGTCGGAACTCTCTTTTTGAACTTGATTGGACTCTTTTTCTTCCTTGTTGGCTTGATGTCGACTGTCTATTTATCAATGCTTGCCTCTGTTGCTTGTCTGGGAGGGGTATCCTTGTCTTCAACTATCTCCACGTGTTCTTCTTCTTGGATTGTGTGGCCTGATGCAATCATGGGTGGCTCTCGAAACATTTTGAGCTTGTGTTTTCCATAGCCCTCCAGACATTTGGGCTCCTTAACACCACATGCTAATGCATAAGAAGTGTAAGACAAAAAGTAAGAGGCCCTAGAGGCCTGCTTATTCACATAATCCCCAAATATATCTATGGCAGACAACCTCTCTATTAAAATGATCTTTTCCTTTTGCCATGGAAGATCATGTCCACCTAAAACCCTAGACAAACATTTAAAGAAGTAAACAATGGCTTCTCCATTGTTGCTCAACTGCCTATGGTAAATCAAGATCTTAGCACTACCTAGATCATGAATATAATGAGCTAGGCTTGACATTTTGCCAAACCCAGCCGGCCTGCTTCCACTTGTTCTCTGGGGAGGAATGTGTCATCCTCAACTTGTAGCTGCCACATATCAAAAGATTGGAGTGAGACAATAATACACAACTACAAAACATTTAAACACAAGATAAAGTATTTGATTTGAAGTAACAAGATCATACCTTCTCATTTTCATCAGCAACAAGAAGTTCATCTTTCCAAAGATTTATTCCTCTCCTCTCCAGTCCAGCCTCTTCTTTAAGCTTTCCCTTGTATAGTGCTGAGAGATTCATAGCTTCCTGTGTGAGTTGGAAGGCAGCTTCATCTGGCTCTTGGAACTTTTCAGCCTCTTTGAAACAAATAGTAAGGGCCTCTGCAGGATCAAAAGTTGTTTCCAAAGCCAGGAGTGAATGGTCATCCTCTATGCCAACCTCCTTGTCAAGCCTTGAAACCCGGGCAAAGGGAAATGGCATAGTCCTCCCTCAAATTGAACATACACTCTATATCATGGAGGAAAACATAATCTTTACCACCAATCAAGACACCCGAGAAGCATGGGCACTGCATAGTTGCTGCTCTGAACATCAAAATCTTTAACTGGCTGTGCTGCCCTAAGAGTTTCAGTCCTCAGTTGAACAAGGTCAAGAGCAGCCACTTGCAGCCCCTCATCCTGGAGGTTGATATCTTCTTCCCGCTCTGCCATTTCTATTGCCACAGGAACATCCTCTTTTTCCTCTGCTACTACAGATGTGTCTTCTTCTTCAGCCTCCTGCCCTTGCTCTTCTAGAGGGTGCTGAAGGAAGACAATGTACATAAGGAATGCCATGGTTTCCTCAAGAACTCTACACTTTCTGGTGTGCAAGTTACAGCCGAATTTGTATTCCTTAGGCAGGCTGTCAAATCTTCTATTCACATGGTACCTCAGCATGTCAATGGAGACAATATGATTTATATGCACAAAAACCTTTTCACCTTCCACAATTCTTTCTGCCTCTGTCAGTTGTTTGAAGGTATCCCAATGGTCTGAAAGAAAACCTCTGTGATGCTCCAGTACAGAGCTCATAGTGAACTCCCTGTTGAAAATACTGTGGTATATGTGGAAGTTCCTCTGAGCCTTGCACTTGTGAAGAAAGTCAAATAGGAGTAAATCTGAAGATTTGTCCTCTTCTGGTTCCTTTTGTTTTGAAAGGGAAGACTCACCTTTCTGCTCCAGTCTCTTGCTTTTGCCTGAACAAAAATTTATATATCATGAATTCTATATGCTGACATATGCAATCAGGGAATGTATAGGATATCACCAAACAACTCTCTTCATGAGCACACATGAATCACCTGGTGATTGCTGTGGTCTAAGTATAGCAGCAAAAAAGTCCAGCTTCCTCTTGAAAGGAGAGGCCTGAGAATCAACTATTCCAAAGCAAAAACTTTTCTCATCATCAAGGAAGAAATCCCCAAGGCCAAAGAAAGCAAAACAATGAGGAAGAAGTGAAAACCAAAAGGGACACAGGAATTTGCAAGAAAACGCGATGCGGGCCATTTGGAAAATGTCAAGTGCTCTCCTCGCATTTTGTTGCAAATTCTCCATTTCTATTGACATCCATCTCCAATCAAATGCTAGGATCATCTTATAGTGTCCTGGACAGTAGATGATACTAGGAAGAATTCCCCAAGGCCAAAGAGAGGAAAACAATGAGGAAGAAATGAAAACCAAAACTAATACAAGAATTTGTAGGAAAACGCGATATCTAGGGGCATTTGGAAAATGTTAAGCACTCTCCTCGCATTTTGTTGCAAACTTCTAGGTCCTATTGATATCCATCTCCAATCAAATCCTAGGGTGATGTACCAGATTCCTGGGCAGTTGGATTCAAGAATTCTATGGATGAAAGAAATATATATCAAAAAACATTGAAAAGAATATAGATCTCTGACCTTTCTTTTCCTTTTCCATGCTGTTGGAGGTGCACTGGTGATTCTTCTGCTCTCTTCCAGACTTGAGCTGCAGCCTAGGTAACCTGGAGATCTGGCAGTGGTAGTAGTCTTCAGGTAGGTTGCAGTGTGGATGGAGTGTGCTGGGTAGGAAGTAATCAGAGGGGAAAGGAAAAGGATGATGGGAGGGTGCTGGTAGGGATGAAAGACGGGGAGGAAAGAGTGTTAATGGATCTGATTATGAAATCATGATTGGCACAAGTTCCAAGGCAAAAAGTGCCATTCACACCTGCCAAGTTTCAAACTCCAAAAGATCTGGGTCCCATCCACACGTGTGAAAAAACGACTACATTCCACACGTGTGGTATTTATTAGCTACTTTGTTTGTATTTTGCACTAATCTTTTCCCTCTTGTTTAATCTCTCCTATCTAGGCCCTCCCCTCTCAGCTCTCTTGCCTCTCTACCTCCCTACTCTGCACCATCAGCATCCTGACTAGCAGCACACGTTCATCCCCAGAACAGGGTACTCATCACCAGCACAGCACACCGATAGCTTCTAGGTCAGTAAGACACTCTATATCCTTTTCTTCTTGTTTAATAGTATATTAGGATAAGGTACTGAGTGATGTGATGTAGCTTAGATATTATGATAAATATTATATGCATTCCTTAGCTTTTTCCACTACAACCACAAGCAGGAAGACTTTTGAATTGGGCTTGTTGAGTGAGAGATTGATCACTTTTTGCCTTCTATAGACTCAATCCATCTTGCACCAAGTTGCAAACACAGTGAAATGACTGAAGGCATGTGCCAGTATGCTGCCTCATGAATTTGCAGGAAAACACGAGGAGAAGGCTTTAGGAATTTCAAACAGCCCAAATCGCATTTTGTTGCAAATATAAAACTGTTGCTTCATCCACCCCTATTATTATGATTTTGTGTCTTTCTAGGCTATTCAAGACTGTACACTCCTTGCATAAACTCAATCCATATTGTTTTTAGTTGTAAAGACAGAGAATTCACTGTAGGAATGTAATAGCATGTTACTTCACGTATTTGCAGGAAAACGCGAGGAGGAGCTGTTAGGAATTTCAAATTGTCAAAATCGCGTTTTGTTGCAAATTTTTAAATGTTGCTTCATCCACCCCTTTCATTGCCTTCTTGTATCATTCCATGTTCTCCATGGCTGTAATCTCTTTCCATTGCTTTGTATGCAGCTTTTCAGAGTGATGGCAAGAACCAAGTCAACTGCAAGGAGGACTGGCAAGGGGCCAGGGCTTGCAAGCAGCAGCAACAGCTGGGGCAGGTATCAAGGAATGTAGTGTGCCTCCAAAGGGAAGAGTTGCACATGGCATGAAGGGGAAGCCAATGAGCCTGCTCCAGCAAAAGTCCAAGAGATTGAAACATGGTGCAGGTGTGCTAAAGGAGATCAGGAAGCAACAGGAAGCTATAGGCTTTGCAATCCCCAAGGCACCTTTTCAGAGACTAGTGAGAGACATATGTGATAGTTGGCACCTTGGTTTCAGGTGGGATAGGAATGCCATTCTTTCCTTACAGGAAATGGCAGAGGATTACTTAGAGAAATATTTTGAAGATGCAATGCTGGTAGCAGCCCATGCTCACAGGGTAACTCTGATGGCCAAAGACAAAACCACAATAGAAAAATATACAATTAGGCCTGTGTTGCGGAAGATCATTTGGATAGTCTCACAAGACAAGTTCTTTATGCATGTACACATGCTGAATCAAAACTTCTTTCACCGATATCTTTCCTCTGGTGATTTTAAAATCTCGTACTCTTCCCTTCCATGATGTCAAGAAAATGTTTTTTGTCTGGGGTCTCTTTCTTTTGCTAGGTTGCATGAGCACCCATGCTCCTTTCGAAACACTAAACCTTTCCCAAGTTCCTTCCGTTTTGACTGTACTTGAATTCTCTACCGAAGAAATAGAAGAAGCAGGTCGACGGGGTAAAGATGTATGGTATAATTCTACCTTCATAGCATTATCATCCACAGAGCGTCTTCCACAAGAACGGCCATAGTTTTTATTCACCATGGAGACCTTGTGAATTTGTAACCACAGCAAAGTAATGTAAACAAGATAACAAAGTGAAGTTTCAAGAAAGAGAAAGTGGGCAGACAGACAGTTGACAAGAAACATCTTACTCTAAGCCAAACAGGATCAAGGGAGCAGTTTTGGAAAAGAAGAGGCTGCTCCACAATGAGGCAGTGGTGTAGAATGGTAGACCTTTCGAAGGAAAGGCAGCACAACATTTCAAAGTTCAAAGGAAGGTGGAAGCGGGAAGGCCCTTGTCAGAGAAAATGTCAGACTAGATTCTATCTTCATGTCCAAAGATCTTGTGAGAATAAAAAACCAATCTCCACATTAATGTAGCACGCTTGTACCTACATAAAATATTGTTTCTTTTATCTATTTTCTCTTATTTTTGTGAATTTCCAACGTTGTGTTGGCCCTCTGTTGATTGGTTGAGAGCTTATTTTTCCAAATCGTAAAAGGTCCCAAAATGAGCTCCCTTTTTTCCTAATGCTAGTCGTCTTTTTACATCATCCTCTTCTTTATTCATCATCTAACAATGTCAAGACAACAGTCTAACCCGAGGCACACTCCTAATGCTATTTCATCATGCATAGTTTGTAATGTCAAATATGATCAAGGTGTGTGGAATGGTATAAACTTTAAATAATTAAACAATTGGGTGAATATGCAACCATCATGCGAAGGTTCTCATAGGGTAAAAAGACAAATAAGAGGCTTAGTAAAATACCATTGGAAGGGACGTATCTTGGAATTCAAGATAGCAAAAGATGGATGGAAGCACTTACCCTATTGTAATGGTTTAGAATATTAATGGGAACTCCTTGTGGAATGCCAGTGGAGCTTGATTGACCCTTAATGTGCATAATAAGGTTTTATTTCTTTGCAAATTATGTACATTACATACATTAAAGTTGAGAATAGGAGTAGAATAAGCACACCTCTGACGTTGTGGAAGAACGGCGTGTGTATTCAAATCTGATGACTCCGATCTCTGTGATTATCGCGTCTTTATTCCCTTGGGACAAGCTTAGCTAGACACCACTAGAGCTGGGGTAAAGAACACCATTGGAGCTGGGGTAAAGATGCACAACATGTGTGGGTGAAGACCAAGAGGAGGCGCTGGGGTAAAGGACACCTATGCATGCATGTACAGTTTTTTAAAAATATTATCCCGACCAATATATTTATAGACGACCTCAATTATGCCACATGGCATACAGAATACCGAACCGTACGACGACACGTGTTTTTGTTTTTCCACCACCATGTCGAGTTATACGAAAATAGCTGGTACGTGTGGCATAGTGTGATTTTTCCATGCCTTGAGTATTCCATGTAGCAAGAGGCCCTTGGTTCCTCACAAAGTATGGGCCATGTGCAAACAAAATATGCTTCACATATAAAAGAATATATTAATAATCATTTTATATCATATTAATTAGTCAATGTATGAATTACATGAAGAAAAAACTCTTACTAGGTAGAAGGTTATGTCTTTGTTCCCCTAGGTAGCTACAATTGTTTCCACAAGCTTCTTGATTACTGTTTCAAAACTGATTTGCGTAATTGCCTTCATTCATTTGCTTATGTAAGAGTTTTATAAAATTATCAAGTTTTATCCAGACCCTCATACGAAGCTTTGTCATCGTTGGATCACTAGCTTGGTTAGTTGTGTGCTCGCATAGAGATTTCCAACATTCCTATACTATTGTAACTTGTTCGTTTTCGTAGTTTGACAAGAACCTCCTAGCTTTAGCTACTCCCATTGACACATCTGCTAGAGTATCACCAGTGGTACCTGATTTCTTGTCATCCTTTTTAAGTTGCACATGTCCACCATGAAAGCCCATTCTTGGAGTCGCCATAGCAATAAAAATGATCCAAAGAGAAAGCAAGAGATGGCAGGGAGAGAAAAAAGATAGTAGAAAGAAAAGAGCGGGAAAAACTCTCGTCATGCCCTATGGAAGAGAGAAGTATGTTATGTATTCAAATATTTGAATTAGCTTATTTTAGAAAACGTGTAAAAGCTTAAAATTGTTGATGTATTTGGGATCTCCCAACTAAGTGAATTCAAAAGAGGAATGGGTAGATCTTTAAGCTCTCCATATGAACCTGCTCTAGATGGAACTTTATATTGTGCAAAGTAGACAAACAAACCAATCTTGCTGAAAAAAGATGATTGTTGAGGATATAGAATATGCAAAATTTCCTTATGAATGGCTTGAAATGTGCCACTTAAGCTCTCCATAGGCTGCCATTCACACATGTTGATGGAGACACATCTGCAAATAAAATAGCTATATGTATTTACTAGGAAATAACAATACATATTAAAACTTACAGTGTGAATGCATAGATAGTTGCATGGTAGGATTCAAGAACATATCCTTGGCCATGTAAACTTGTTGAACTTTTGCAAACCATCCTTGTTCTATCACCTTGAATGGAGTGATGCGGCCTTTCCTTGACCAGCCTCGGTATGGTTAAAATGGTGAGCTTCTTCCGGTACGATGGGCGAGGACCGACAAAGTGGTCCCTGAGTGAAGTGATAGGATACCTAAGTAGGATCCTAGAGGGTTCTGACCAGGTGATGTATGGGCTTGTGGTTGCTAGGACACCCATGCGTACGTCGAGGAAGATTCGGATGAACTGAAAAGAATGACTTTTAAGAATCGAATTTTGATATTGGATCTTGTTGGTTGACTAGCTGGTCTTCAACGGAGAGTCCGGATGATATATTTTGTAAAACAATGGACTCAATATTTTGGAGGATTATGATCAGCAATACTATGATTTTCATTGAAAGATTGTTTTAAAGACAGTCGAATTTGTTATAATGGCAATTTCATATTGGGTGTGTACATGGTATGCCTACCTTAAATTTTGCTTGAAACTTCGGCTAGGGGGCCTGGGAACTCTTTTCCTCGGTACCCGGGCAAGTGTGGTGCACATGACTGATCACCGCTCTTCTCCACTTATGCAATAGTTAGAGACATATTAGAAACATCAATAAAGACACTAGTTTTCAAGACAATGGTTCTTATACATACCAAAATCATTACATTGCCCTAATGTATAATGCGCACTTCCCACCAGCTTAGTCAAAGATCCATGGCAAGTATATCTGAATCTTTTACATTTCCACTATGCCACCATTGTCGGATAAGTCGCCCTTGAGCTAGTGTAACCTTTTTTGTTGACTTGGTCGACCACTTCTCGTACATGCTCTTATGCATGCCTTGGAAGGCCTTTATAACATACTTTGCAGTATGTATATTTAGGCTTTGTGCCTAATGAAATAAACATGAGCATTCCCAACCTTTCATTTCTTGTCCTTCATTGTATACTTCTCTAATGGCATTCCAATTTACTTGGGCTTCATCTGCCATGAAACCAATGAAGTCTATCTTTTCAAATCCGTGTGCCACCATGACATTATTTATGCACTCCCAAAACAATACTTGGCAAGTCTTGTCCTCCTCTTTCATCTCGCAACTTGCAATAGTTAGAAGCTCCTATAGGCTACAACTAAAAGTCAATATGCTAAAAGAGGTAATAACAAAAAACTATTTTTTTCAAAATAGCGACAAGCCATTGTTACTATCTTGGATCATAAACGTGACAAGCCATTTTTTTCAAAATAGCGACAAGCCATTGTTACTATCTTGGATCATAAACGTGACAAGCCATTGTTACCCAATCCATGATGCATCTAGTATGGTCAAATTGGATCCAAGTGCTTCTTAGATCACCATTCCCTGAACGGCTCATTCTATTGACAAGTTCCACACCTGAGGCTGGTCCCTTAGTAGACATCTTGAAAACAAAAAAAAACGTTCAGTTTCATTCCCTCGACCTGGAAATCGGCTCCCATGGAAGAAGTCATAATTACAATCCATCTTCAAACGTAGCAAGTCATCACAGCTAAATGATGACTTAGGTGGTCCTTAGCGTGCGTGAGCTACTGACCTTTGAAACCGAAAAGAATGGAAATTTTAATCACTTTGATATATGGTCTTAACAAATGCTTCTCTAATTTAACTCACCACTTGTTCTCAACTAGCGGGCCGAGTTCTTCTAGCACATTATTGAATTCTTTATCTCGCCAATCTCATGTCCTTGATCTCCTTCTCGGACTAATGAAGTTAACACCAACTCCTTGGCAACACACATCTACACCTTCCTTGGACCAGCACTTGCATCTACTGTAATTACTCTTTGAACCATTGCTTTTTTAGTCTTAACAAGAAATGCCTTTGATGTTCCGACCTGGATACCATGTGAATGAGTTCTGGTATGTATTAGAAGTCGTGTTAGACTATCATCACTAGGCATGACATAATACACATAAGCACAAGATGCCTTCTTGCAGGTAGCTAGCTTTTGCAATAGTGACAATTGAGATTTCCATCATTAATGGCTAGGACACCAACTTCACAAGTTTTCTTTATGCACTCTTTGAAACTAATGCCATTAGGAAATCCATTGTTGAAATACCAAAGCATGTTTGTGGTGGTGTGTAAATAATGCATTTCACCAATGCAATGGCTTATCCTACAGACCCTTGGAAAGTTGACATTCGACACACGTGAAATATTATTGTCAATTTATCGCAACTTTTGCAGTCATGGCATTACCTTTTACCACGTTGCACTCTATAAGGAATCTACCATAGTTTTAAAGTGGGTTAGTTCTAGTGTTTTTCGTATTAGCATGCTATATGGATATGTAGTCTAGTTATGTGAATTAAGCTTTAACATTTTAGCGAGGAAGTGATAATGTTTAATGGGTGCATGTTTTAATGAGATGTTTCTAGTTTTAGTTCTATTTTAGATAGTTCATGAATGATAGTTTGGTGTTGCAGATCTAATGGAAATAAGAAAAAGAAAAATGTTGAGTAGCTGGTTCGTGATGAAATGCTCACGAGAATGCTTCCATAATTAAGTGTGGGGGAATTATGAGCCATGATTAGAGACCTCGGAAAGCACATATTTTCAACAAAATTGGGATATGAGCAGGGTTTTGGTGATAAATTTGGGTAAATTTAGGAACAATTTGAGATTTTATTTATGAAAACCCATTGCAATAATTTTGATTCTTTGAGCTTATGACTTGCATAATGCTGTAAGATACAAAGCTTACGACTTGCATTATGTTGGTGATGTAAATTTAGGCTAGGCAATCAGCCTAAACTAACTTATTGGTCCCCAGACATTAGTTGGGTAGCTAGCCATTGTACAAATGAGTCTTGTATATGACACTTTAACTAATGAGAAAACACGTAATACCATTCTCACAATTGAGTTTGACTCTTCTTGCTCTTGTGATTAAAGTTACTTGTAAGATTTTTTTTTTCTTCTTCTTCATTGCATGCTTGCTTAAGGATTATGTGTGTGAGAGTGATAGTGTTGCTGTATACTCTCTTCTCCCTTTCTCCTTCTCTTGTCTACTCTCATGCTCTCACCCACCTTGGTATCAAAGTAGAGATTGAGTTCTCCATATCTCTCTCTCTCTCTCTCTTTGCTCCCCACCCATTTGTAAAGCTCCTTTGTGGTGACAACAAAGGAGGCAAGGTTGAGGACAAAGGAGGCAAGGTTTATGACCCTAGCTCTTTACAAGGGAGAGTTACTCTACTAAAAAAAATATTTTTAGGAGATAAATTATAATAAATATTAAATTAATGAGATGATTAGTGAAAATTGAAGGGGAGTTAAAGTTAGTCTTTCTTTTGTTTTAAAAAGTTTTTAAAGTCAAAATGATGAAAGGACATATAAAAATTAGTTTTTAAATAGAAAATGTGTAGTTTAAGGACATGTTTGGGATTTTCTAGAGGACTTTCTATAAAGATTTGAATTATATGTTGAACTAAGGAAAGTTTCAATGTGTTGAGTTTTTTAGACAAAATATGAGATTAAAGGGATATTAGTTATGAATTATAGATACTTTGTTATTCGAGACATGGAAAATTAAGAGGAAATTGAAAGAAAATGATGAAATAGACATTTTCATATTTTTAAAAAATCATAGAACAATTTAAAAATTTATTCATATGGTTAAAGAGATTATGTTATTAGGGGGTTGTTAAGGTGATGTTTGATAGTAAAAATAAATTCATTGTTAAAGCATGGATATTAATGATTGTGATAGAATAAATGGAGTGATGATTATATGTGTGTGTGTGTGTGTGTGTGTGTGTGTGTGTGTGTGTGTGTGTGAGTGTGTGTGTGTGTATTAAAAAGAAAATGGAAGAGTTATTTATTAGTGTATATCTCATAGTATGCAGTACAATGGCATATATAATGCAGCTCTGTTTCTGGCTCCCTATGGCATACTCGACATATCCTGGCCTCAGCTGGTATACCTCTATATCGGCCAATCTCAATCTCAAGTTGGTGTGAGGATGTGCGAATCTGACCAATAGCACATCGTACTGCATGAGACAAGTGTACATCCATGTAACTGGGTCTGATCACAAAACCATCTGCTGTGAGCTGAAGAAAATGCTCTCTGGAGAGTAATTCCCTGCCGTGTAGGGGCTGGGAGTGGGATGGATCTCTGAAAAAATGTAGTGATCTGTGTCTGTCGTCCCCCCTCTGGAGCTATCTGAGCCTGTAATGATGTCTCTCTGTGGCGCTGTATGTCTAGAATGAATCTCCCCAATATGCGCTGGTCTGCTGCCTCAAAGATCTGGCGTCGAGAGAGGTGAGTATTGAGATAGGATTTATGGCAGCTCTATACACAAGAGACATGGATATCGCCTACACAGCCTCTTCCACCCCGAAGATGCTATACTACAGAGATCACTTCATGAGTATCATTGATGATGGATTTATAGAGAGGCCTAGATACATGGAGGGCTTTTTACCACACGGCTCCCGAGTGGCTATTGGTCAACTTAGAGTTTCATCACACCGATTGGAGATTGAGACTGGTAGAGCAGCACGGATCCCCCGAGAGGAGAAGGGTATGCAGATTGTGCAGAGAGGAGGTGGAGAGTGAGGAGCATTATGTATGCAGATGCAGAGCATATACAACCATCAGAGAGAGATATCCCATTTTATTCAGAGAGCAGACATAGATTCCTTTTTCAACATGTGGCCATCATACTTAGGATCCATACCATCCATGCGTGCTATAGAACCCATGGTGGCAGCAAGAAACTCAAATATTACATCCCCATCATGGAACCTAGGAAGCTCATTCACCTTAAATACCTTGGTATACACCTCACCGACTTTGTCAAAGTGTTCTCTTTCCTCATGTTCAATAAGAACTCTAAAGTGCTTTTTGATTTCAAGGGTGAAAGTACTTCATGGTTGGGTAACTGGGTGTATAGAGGCACTACATCTAGTATAGTTATCTTCTGTAGCACACTATCATCAGGATTTGTTGAACTTTCAATATTCACATAATTAGAGGTACCAATTGATGTATTGGCTTTTGAGCATACACATACCTCATATGTAAGAGATATCAGGTCATCAAGGAGGTAGAGCTCCTTGCCTTCTATATCTTGAAGTGGAACAAGGGCAACACGTGTCTCTTTATCTTTTGTAATTGTGATCGCCTCTAAACCCTTAAACTCTGAAGGTAAATATTTTCGAATAAGAAATTCTTTGTTCACAAAGCCTTTTCCATTGCTCAAAGATGCCCTCATCTCACATGTATCATTGTTGGGGAGAATAAGCAGAGCCTCCATAATAGAGATAAAGAGAGAGAGATCTGTGTGTGAGAGAGAAATAGTGAGGGATGTGTCCATGTGTGAAAGAGAGAAAGAGAGTGAGAGAGAGAGTGAGAGAAATAGTGAGGGATGTGTCCATGTGTGAAAGAGAGAAAGAGAGAGAGAGAGAGAGAGAGAGTGAGAGAGAGAATCACTAGTTTTAGGGGGTCCTAAATAAATAATTACCAAATATCATTTACGTTACCATTTTTATTAGGGCTAGGGTTAGTGTTAATGTTAACCATTTTAACTTCAATATTAAAAAAGTAAAAAAATTATTTTTTATTTTTTACCAAAAAATGTTTTTACATTTATTATTATTATTTTATTTATCTTTGCCTGTGAGCATGGTAACTAATGTTGTAGAGTAAACATGATGAAACAAAAGAGAGAGCATATGTTTCACGACTCTATTTTGGTACTGGTGTTGGTGTTCTCTACACTCCTTGTAGTTTTACAAAATTTAAATATAAGTTTTTAAACCCAAGTCCTCAATAATTTTACAAAATTGATTAACTACCTCACCAAGGCTAAAGGTATAATGATGATGAGGAGAAATTAAAAAATAATTATAGTTAAGTTTCATATAGAATCAAATGGGGAGTTGAGTATTAGATAATTTATAGGTTGAGTGAATCTCTCTCTCTCTCTCTCTCTCTCTCTCTCTCTCTCTCTCACACACACACACACACACACACACACGAAAGCTAATATGTGCTTTTTTTGCATGCATGGATCAACAAATATAAGCTTTCGCGTGTGTGTGTGTGTGTGTGTGTGTGCACATGTGTGCATGTGTGTGTCTCTCCACAATGTTAAGAGGAGGGTGCTAGAGCACTGGTTTCCCCTTTTTACACATATGATTTTTTGCAATTAGGGACTAGGGAGAAGGCTACACAATGTTAAGAGCAGGGTGCTTTAAAGGGCTAGGTGGAGAGAATATTAGTTCCCCCTTTGTTACTTTTGAAGGGGTCAAAGGTGTAGGAGGGTCCTTATCTTTATGATGCTAAGAGCAAGAGGGAGGGAGAAGGAGGGCCTCTCTCTCTCTCTCTCTCTCTCTCTCTCTCTCTCTCTAAGGCACATAGAAACAAAATAGGGTAAAAATAAAACTTGCAAGAGACGTGCATGAGGATATTGATCAATGTTCTACATGGACAATCTTCTACATTAGTGGTGGTGGTTGCTACCCGCGTGTCTGGTAGGGTGACAACATCGCATTGTGCCATTTAATATATTTCATGCATTTGTTTGACATATAAATATGGTTGATGGTATGCGAATGATGACCTACCTGAGAGACAGATACCTAAGGTTTGTTAGTATGCAATAGATCCCAAATCTATCATGATCAATGTTTGTCCAAGGGAAGCTTTGTAGGATGTTGATATTGTGAAGCCTAATTAATTCTCTCTCTAGTTAGAAACTTCTTCATTTAGTCTAACTCGCTTTTTGAGCTAAAAAAAGTTGTAGGTACATGTCTATACACACCCTAATACATTGTCTACTCTCATCACATGTCTTTTTACCTATGTAAGATTCCTCCCTCCACCTTTTGAGGTGTAAAGGTGTAAGAACCTTCCCTAAGTGTCGGGATGAGATAAATCCAAAGAATAAAAGAAAATACCCAAAAATGAGTAAATGCTCACATAAGATGAAGAGTTGACTGAGTACAAGGTTTATTAGTTAAAATTATGAGATATTACTAAAAAAATAAGATATTTTAGAATAATGATGCATTTTTGACACCTTGGTAAGGAAAGGGGGACTCTTGAGGTAGGTGCCTCTTTCACATGTGTGGAAGGGTTTTTAATTCAAAAAAATTGTGATATTTTTATCTCTCCTCTCTCCTGGATCAAACCAAATCAAAAAGGGAGCCAAACTGGTCCAAATCTTGTCCAAATTGAGTCAAACTGAACCTAGAAAATTCTAGAATCCAGTTGGACTTGGTTAGTGGCCTCCCTCACCTATAAATAGACCCTTAGTCTTTTGTAAAAAAATATGTGAGCTATACCATGCCAGTATTACATTAAAATAATCATATTTTCTATATCCCTTAAAAATCCTCTACTTTTGGGGAGCTTGGAGCTTCTCTCTCTCTTCAACAACTATTGGAGCTCTCTTCTCCACTTGCTAAACTAATTGATTGATTGGGGGCTTCACTTCTAGAAAAGAAGCAAGCTAATCCTTGAGGTAAGAATGAATTTTATGGTTTTTTGTTAATATTCTCAAATGACTTCTCTTCTCAACCCCTCTCAAGCTTGAGAAGTTTTCTAATTGGTTGTTTTAAATTCAAATCAAGCTTTCCCTAAGAATTTTAATGTGTAATCAAGAAAAGTTAATCTTTATGCTTAATTAGAATGCTTTCTTATGTATATCTCTCTCTCAAAAAGAATAGTCATTCCTATGGCTGATTCTTTAGCAAAAGAATGCTTCTCATTGATAATTTCTTAATTCAAAACCAAACTCTAAGCTTGTTAAGCTAGAGAATAAGAAAATGGCATTTTTATGCTTTTATGATTAACAAAATAATGTTATGATGAGAAAATTTCATTTGATATGGAAGTCCCATCACCTAATGGTGTGGATTTGCCAATAGGAGTTTATTTTAGTCTAGGGCTTCTATAAAAGAGGCAACTCTTATAGAGGTTACACATGAGGAGGACCTTGTTTATGATGAGAAAATTTCGTTTGATATGGAATTCCCATCACCTAATGGTGGATGTGCCACTAGGAGTTCATTTCAGTCTGGGGCTTTAAGAAGAGGCAACTCTTCTTGTGGGGAGACTTCAAGGGATGGAAGAGATGACGTGGATTACAAGGAAGTATCTTTGTACACAATGGGGGGTATAAATGCATTTATGGAGAGATTTGGGCATGTGTGTAATGATGAGATACAACAAGAGAAAATTCGTTGTTCTTTTGTTGAGGAGAGTGGCATTGATAGTGAGGCATATGAAGAGGACTATTTTAATGGAAGCCATGAGGATCTTGGTAGTGATGAACGTCAAGATACATATGAGGTTAGTGAGATTGAAGATACAAATATTAAATACTATCATCAAGATCAAGATGTGGATGCTATTGAGGATTCATATGCTTATGATCCTTATGTTGATGGTATATATATTGATGATTCCTATGCTTATGATCCATATGTTAATGGTATATTCATTGATGATGCCTATGGGTATGGTCCACATGTTGGTAAGAATTGGCACAATGCATATCCTAGTGAGGATATCACTTTGGAAGACCATGTTGATCTTGTATTGGACATAGATTTTTATAAAGTTCCTTTTGATCTAGGTGGTCATTGGATTGTTACTTTGTCCGATCACTGCATGGGACTTCCTTAAATACATGTGGCTATGCACGTACGTATATGGATCAATAGCTCTTGGGACATCCATTTAAGCCTAGTGGTAGATACATGATTAGCCTCGCTACCAATGAGACAATGAGGGGTTCCGACATTGGCCCTTTGATCCAAGGGATTCTTGAGCCATTGTCTTTGTGTGCACATAGCTTGGATTTCCATTTGACCCAAGGTGTGTACGATTATCTTCATCTTTGGTGGTACACCTTTATCCTTTCCATTCAACCCTAGTGGCTACACAACTCATGTGGGCTAGGTTAATCTATGTGGTCACACAACTCATGGATCGATTTTTGGCTTTGGTACATAGCCTCTCGTATATGATATGTGCATGACCACCCTTTTATTTCGAGTATAAAATCATTATAGGAGGAAATTATGTGCTTGGATGTGTATTGCACTTGTATATGTGGGATGAGGGCCTAGGCACATAATTTGGGACATAGGACTTAGGTTTATAGGCAACCCATGTGTGAATAATCCTCGGAGTAAGTGACTATATAAGTCACTTATGGGACAACTTGTGTACCTTTTTGACACCCTTTGATAGCATTTATATTAAACCTTAACTTGAAGCTTATGGTGCAAGGATCCATACTAGTAGTCCACCCTTGTGTGCATTCCTCCATGTAATGTTACCACACGGCCTAAAAAGGGGATTTTCGCTCTCTAAAATTCATGCATGAGTTTCTCTCTCTAGAAAGTTATTCACGCCTATTAAAAAAATCACGCTGACATTGATGTGAAAAACTAGAGAAAATCACACTGGAAAAAAGTTGTAAAAATCACTCAATGATTGGAGGGATTGCTTTGTCAAGACTATAAAATCGTATCCTCTAAAAACTTGAGTTTTTCATGGTTGTGACTATCTCCTAGATACTCATGCCATAAATTTCTTGAGAAAATCACGTTAAAAAAACATTTTTTGAGATTGGGAATGTGACAACATGTTTTGGACTGCCAGTTAAACTTCATTGGTAATGATTTTGAATCCAAAAATTGAAAAACCTTTGGTTTGAAAAACCAAAGTTTTTCATGATCGTGACTATATCCTAGATATTCATGCGTGAATTCCTTGAGAAAATCATGTCGAATTTTTTTATTTTTTGAAGTTGGTAAGGTGACTATATTTTTTTGAAGTTGGTAGCTACAAGTTTTGAACTAACTGTTAGACTTCATAAGTAGTAATTCTGAACCCAAGAATCGGGAAAAAAAAATTGGCATGAAAAACCCAAGTTTCATGGCCGTGACTATTACTAGATATTCAGGCATGAAATAAGGGGCAGGAAAAAAATGTCTACAGCCATATTCCCAAGCCCGTATCTTCTAAACCATGAGGTTAGTGGACGTGCTCTAGTGTTCAAGATCTTTCTAGGCTCTTTAAATCTTTCCTTGAACAAACCAAGCCTATTTCCATCGTTTTGGCCTCCTCCAACCAAGCATCGACCTAAAAATCGAGGCAAAAAATGCACCAAAATCAACCAAAACAAGCTTGTGGACCACATTTGGACTACTGTGTTTAAGCTATTAAATGTAAGAACTTTTATAAGGTCACGTGGGCACAATTATGGTACTTTAAAAATACTAAAACCTTCAGATAGAACTTGTTCCCAAATTCTTTGTAGCACATCTAAAAAAGGGCTGCAAAAACTGAAAGACATTTTGATTATTTTTTTTAACACATCGATTGACAGTGTAAAAAGCAAGTTTTGAGACCTTCTACCATAACTAGTGTGCACACTTTTTTGAATAATATTTCTTCACATACCCTATCGCATAAGAAATTCATACAAACGAACCCTAACAGACCAACATGACATTCATGCAGATGAAGCCTCTTAGAGAAAAAAATAAACGTCACGCAGAGCTGTTTGAAAGGTGGGTATGTAATCCATAGTTTCCAGACATGTAATTTCATTTTATGGGTTTTAAAAAAAACGTAAGTGGTGGCCTATCATTTAGAATCTTTATCCCCTCCAAAGAAAATAAAATTGTCTCATCATTGTCTATTAAAAGGTAATCCAAAGTATGGAAATTCACGACAACAAGTCTACCATCTCGAAAAATAACGATTTTAATTAGAAGATTCATGATGATGATAATTACCCTTCAACAACATCATTAATTTAATCATAAACTTTTTAACTAATTAACAAATGTATAAATCATGTGCTCAATTATTACCATCCATGCTCAATTGTTTATTACTTTTGTGTAGAAAATAGAGAGGTTAGATCTTGGGCTCAATCGGAAGGTGTTATTATTTATTGCCGAGAGATTGGATCCCAAATTGCAATCCCTTATTAACAATATAACTTATTGCCTACATGTTGTATTAACAATACAACATAACCAAATATAACTTATTACCAGATATAACTTATTACCTACATGTTGTATTAACAATACAACATAACCAAATATAACTTATTACCAGATATAACTTATTACCAAATATAACTTATTACCTAGATGTTATTTGTTGTATTAACAATACAACAAAACTTATTACCTGGCGAGAGCAATCCCTTGATACTTATTCTCTTATTCTACGTTGCTATACCGGCGCTTATTGCGGAAAAGTCTTGTGGACGGACAAGTTGGGCGGACGGACATGTTTGAATGAGGGCTGCTGCGGAACAGCTCCATGGGCGCGCAGGACCTGGCGAGGCTGCAACGGCGCTCGGGGTGGTTGTAATGGCGGAACTCCTTGGGCTCTGGGAAAACCTCGCCATTGCACGCGTGTAGCCCTGTCCCACATCCCCACCGCCAGCAGAGACCCCATCAACAGGGCGATTCCCGCCGCAGAGAGCAGGCCAAGAAGGGGCAGAGAAGATTTGGAAGAGGCCGCGAGGCCTGCGCACGAGTAGGCCAGCAGAAAGCTGACGATGCAGGACTTGGCGAGGACGGAGAGGAGCCGGGGCGGCGAAGTAGGGAAGCGCTGGAGACGTTCGGCGAGAAGCAATCCACAGAGGGCCATGGAAAAGGTGCAGGAATTGAAGAAAAGGAAGAGGGAGGTGAGGGCAGACACGTAGAAATGGTGATCCCCATCGAAGCCCCTGGGCGGCTGAAGGTAGCCACAGAAGCACGCTCCGCCTACTGTGGCAAACAGAGTGTGGTAAAAACTCCCCATGTAGAGAACTGCTGGCTTTTGCGGCTATCTGCTTCTTCTTAAATAGCCGCATTGTGCGACACATGGAGCTGACGCATGGAGCTGACGACACGGCGAAAAAAAGATGCTATCATGCTCGTCACGGCGAAAAATCTTTAAATTTAATCTAAGTTTTACATTTTTAGTTATAAAATCGATGAAAGGAAATACCTGGAGTAGGGAAAAAAGTCAGCCAGGCTTCCTGAAAGCTGCCTGAAACAACCAAACACACGCAAGTTCTAGTAGTGCCCTTCTGCCGGCTTTCACGAACTGCGGCATCACTGGCTGCGCCCTATGGAGTCAAAAGTTCGATACTCTCCTATAATACAACCACGTGAAAGCTACCCCACGGAGAAAAAGCCCCTTATTTCATGCAATAGAGTCGGGTATGGTCATGTGATGTTTCAATCATCCCAATTGAAAAATATTTAGCTTACAAGAATTTAAATCAAACATCACATAGCCATGAATAAAATATTCAAAATTTTTTTGAAAAATACTTAGCTCACAAAAATGCGACTCCAAGATTGGGTGCAATCATCCCCCCTCGTATGTATGGCCTATTCTTTCCCACACATGAGTATTTACCAGATATTTTATTCCAAATTAGGCCGTAGCCTCCAAAAATACAAAAGGGGTCCTTTTCTTGCTCGACACTCTCTTATCTTCAAAAATAAAGTGTCCATAAATTAAGGCTTGGGTTTAAGGCATATCACGCTTTACCAAATATTAAAGATCAAGTCTATACTTGATAAACTATGGCTTTTACAAAATAGATCAAAATGTGTACAAGTTAGCACATGTATTTACAAGGTTGTTTACAAAAATGATGTGCCAAGTAATAAATTAGTGCAACTTCTCCTCAATCCTCGGAATCCTCTTCACCTATAAAATAACCAACAATAAATTGGTGAAATAAATATTCCATAAGCATACAAACCATCATCACACACATGTTTGCCAGGCGTAAGTAACCCGAGAATCACCCCTACATACAAACCAACTAAAACAAACATTGGAGACCCCAAGCATACGTCAATAACCACCAAATGTATTCATATTTATAATGGTATCACCCATGATATTAATATAATTTGGCATGACGCAAAGATATTCCAAGCGTCCCCGAATTATCTAAGAGGGTAGAATAATATTTTTAAGAGGGCTTAAAATATATTCCCACAACATTCCCTCTTGTTTGAGTTTGCAATTGCCCTCAATTGCCAGTTTGTTGGAAAGGACGGAGGATTTTAGGGAAAGCACAAAAATATTTCTCAGGCACCCATCTTCTTGCATCTTCACGCGAGGATGATTTTTAAAAGTTATTAAATATTTACTATATTGGTTTCCAGTTCGAGTTGGTGTAATTTGATGGTTCTCCTTCAATAAGAGGTGGTTGTTCATATACTAAATGAGTAGGAAGTTGTCCTTTGAAAGGTTTTAATAAGTTAACATGAAAGGAATTGTGAATGTTCCAATGAGAAGGTAATTCGAGTTTGTATGCAACATCATTAATTTTGTGGATCACTTTAAAAGGTCCATAAAATCTTGGTGCAAGCTTAACAACTGGGAATTTTTCAACACTTTTAAGTTGGCGTTTTTCAATTTTCAGAAGTACATAGTCTCCAAGTTCAAATGATATCGCTTTACATTTACGATTTGCTTGCTTAACATTCTTTTCTTAAGCACGAGCAATGGAATGTTTAACTTCATTCAAAATGGTCGTAAAATCAATAGTGAATTGATCAACAACTTCGATTTTGTGAGAAAGTATACTTGCCGGAATAGGCAAGGGTTTTCCATATACAATTTCAAAAGGTGCTCAAGCTTCTTGTAGTAACTACATAATCCAAGAAAAGATCGGAGTTCGTGAATATCACGTGGTCTAGGCCAATTAGTAATGCTTTTGATCTTTTTGGGATTTTCTCGAATACCATCAGCAGAGATAATGTATCCTATATATTCAATTTCTTCTTGGAAGAATTTGTTCTTTTCAGGATTAGCATAGGGTCGATTCTCTTGAACAAGTGAGAATACTTTTTCTAGATGTTGTTCGTGTTCTTGACGATTGTTACTAAAAACTAAGATATCATCGAAAAACACTACAAAAAAGTTTTGATATTTTAAGAATTTCCTATTTATCATTTTGTTGAAAGTAGTTGGAGCATTAGTCAAACCGAATGGCATAACTAAAAACTCATAACGGCCAATTTGAATTCTAAAAGCAGTTTTGTAGATATCTCCTTCATCCATTCGAATCTGATGTTAACCGGACTTTAGGTCGATTTTGCTAAAAACTCGGGCTCCTTTAATTTTGTCTAGCAAGTCATCTACTCGAGGTATTACATATCGATTCTTAAGAGCAATTTTATTCAGTGCAGGATAATCGATACACAATCGATATGTACCATTCTTCTTTTTAATGAGAAGTACTGGAGCATCAAATGGAGAACTACTGGGTCGAATCAATTCCTTATCTAATAGTTCTTTGACTTGTCTTTGAATTTCCTTTTGTTCTGGCATGTTAACTCTGTAAGGAGCTTTACATGGCGGCGTGAACTACCAGGAATTATTTCTATCTTATGGTCTTCTAGGCATGGTCTGGGTAAGGCAGGTGGTAAATCGTCTATAAAGAAATTTGAGAATTTAGAGATGTAAGGGTCATGAGACATATTTGATTTGGAGTCATCCTCGGTTGTAAGCTGGTTGACTAAAATAAAAAATGTCTTCTTCTTTTTTCGTACAACTCTTTTTGCTTGAGTATGAGTTAAAAATAGACTTAACTCACCTTTGTTTTGGCATTGAAGACCAATTTCTTGGTCATCTTTTATTAACCACATGGTATGGGTGTCATAGTCAATGTGGGGGTTATGCTCATGTCTCCATGGTATACCTAAGATGACATCCACACTTTGTAAAGGTACCACTAGGAATGTTCTCTTTTCTTTTAGTGAACCCATTTGTAATTCTAAATCTCTAACGAGTGCAGTTGTACTTAGTACCTTGAAATGCAGGCTTTACTTTGTAACTAGAGTATGTTGCATCTAAATTAAGTGCTTTCAATGCATTCTCAGAAATGAAATCATGCAAACTACCATCATCATGCAATATAGAAATTGATTTTCCTTTTATTTTCCCTTGAATTTTCAATAAAGTATGAATTGAAAGCTTACTTAAATCTGAATAGTTGGGATCAGAGTTACCCTCTTGCTTGAAAGAATCTTCATTGTCTTCTTCAATAAACGTTGAGTCGAGCTGTCGAAGTGGAATTCCTCTTTTTGTCAGGGGCAATCTTGCGCGAGGTGTCCTTGCTTATGACAGTTGTAGCATCTGACGATTCGATTTTTTGGTTGTCCATTTGAAGGTCTTTTATTGTTGTCCTTCTGAAAACCTCCTTTAAGCCATTTCTACATGCACATAGCACTCTCAAACCTTATGAAATAACAAGAACAGATATTCTGAATGAATTATTTTGTGCATTAAGATATAATCATCACAACGTAAATAGACCATTTCAATGTGCACAGAGACATTCCTAATCGCATTGTGGTGATTTGAAAGACAGTAAAGGAATAACATTTCAAAAACATAACATTTTTGAATACAATATAAGGTTTACAGTGCATGCCTTATTGAGAGAGGGCATGAAGCTTTGATAGTAAGAAGCATGGAGATCAAGGACATGTCCACTCTGAGAGAGGGGAGTGAAATGTTACATTGAGGGAGAGAAGAAAAAGTGTATTGTGTCACATCAACAATAAATTTATACTTGATAGAGGTGGGAGAATGATGACATGGACAAGTTTCTGCACGTGTGACATAAACGTGGTAGTGGTGCATTAAATGCTCATGAATATGTGACAGACACATGACAATGGTGCCTTCTTGCACGATGTGGTGATTCTGGATAAATTATTTATGTGTATTAAGGTAGAATCACCACAACACAAAGTGGCCTATTTCTACGTGCAGGGACACAACCTTCTCACATTGTGATTTCACATAAATTTTTTATGTCGTTATAGGAGAAATTCGGAATTTCAAATGAGCCCTCTAACTAAATAAACAAAGAAAGGTTGAACCAATGAGAGTGCAAGGATCAAGATTCATGTAACTAAATTTGGAACTGTTTTGAAACATGTACTTCATTGCAAGGCAAATGTTGTGTATACGTTACAAATATAGGTGGTGGCAAATATGAAAGGGAGACTGGCTACACATGGATCAAGATATGCAAGATAGAGAGCTTTCTTCTATCATAGATGTATTAGTTCATTGGGCAGGGTCATGATCCAATCATTGTCAATGTAGAGAGCCATTGGCCGATGAGTTTCCTTAGACAAGAGATTCAAAGGATGTCTAATCATACCCTTCAAAATTTCTACTTTAAGCTAGATGGTGGAAAGGTTGGAACTAAATTATAATTGCACCTCTTTGAATACAAGAAGGAAAAATTACAATCGAAAAAGATTAACTATATTTGATGGAAAAAGATGGAAAACCGTCTCGAGAATGTATTAACAACAGTTGCCAAAAAGATGGAAAATTGTATTGAGAATGTAGTACAATGCAAAGATTGACATTAACTTTTAGAAGTTTAAAGACTATTACGTTCCTTTGTAGCATCAACGTTGTTCAAGCTTAATCCTTTTTTAAGAAGGCTTATCATTTGCATTTCCCTCAAGTTGCTTCCTTTGATCAAACATTTTCCTTCCATTTCTAAGCAACTCGTTCTTTCCATAATCCGTAACACCCTGGGATGACAAGTAGTATGAACTTCTCAGTGCATGGGCGGCTCGTCCTTGGCCAAAGATTTAGAGAGCTGTTTGCATCTCTAGAAACATTACTCTGTCACTATTCCACCTAACTGGATAGCCTCCAAGATATCGTGACAAGGTCTTGATTGCAAACAAAGGACAAGCTGCATTGTCTTTGGAGAACTTCTTGTGGAAAATAACAACCTGTGGACACTTGAACCACTTTATATACTTGGTGAGTGCAGAGTCCTTTCCAAACCCATTAGTACATTTACCTTTACTATGATGGAGAAAATCATCCTCAAAGACAAACAACTACAAAAAAAGGACTTCAGAGAGTTTAGAGTCACCTTGTGCACTAGGGATAGGACTCACCTTCTAATTTTCATCACTCACTAGTAACTAGATTATCATGCCATACGTTAATACTGGTTGCCGTCTCTTTCCCCTTGGAGGAATCTCCTTGCTCCAAATTCCTTCTTGGGTTTAAAATGTTGAGTCTCTCTTGAATCTCTTGAAATTCTTCTTTGGGGAGACTCGCTTCCTCATAGCAACATCCTGAAATATCATTGGATAATGCATCCGAGGCTGAATGAAATTGATCATTGCTATGGAGGGAAAGGGATATATATTTATCATCCTCTTCATCAAAAACAAAATATGCCTCCTATTCAAGATCTTGGGCAATGATCCCAAGACAATAGTCTTCCCTAAGATCAAAAAGTTCTTGAAGATCAAATATCAAAACATATTGCCAGCCTCCTATAGAAATCGATGAAAGAGCTAGAGTGGGGAGACAACGTCCATTTCCTCGGTGATGTTGATAGACTCATTGCACTCTTGTTGAGAAACTAGTAGTTTCACACCCGAGCCGGTCAATATTAAACATTTGGCTCTCACTTTCCTCCTCGGCCTCATCAATAACTTCCTCTACTTTGACATGTTTATCTTCATCTTTTCCCACCTCAATTGCTTCTTTTTTGACCTCATCATCAATATCTTTATCACAATCATCATCCAACACAACATTTAAGAAGCAGAGCACACTATATTCATACATAATGAGTCGACATTTTAACCAATAGATGGGGTAAATCATATCCACCATCTTGAAAGTCTCTGGCACCTTCAGAAGATCCCTATTAACCTTTCGACAACGTCCATTTCCTCGGTGATGTTGATAGACTCATTGCACTCTTCTTGAGAAACTAGTAGTTTCACACCTGAGCCGGTCAATATTAAACATTTGGCTCTCACTTTTCTCCTCGGCCTCATCAATAACTTCCTCTACTTTGACAGGTTTATCTTCATCTTTTCCCACCTCAATTGCTTCTTTTTTGACCTCATCATCAATATCTTTATCACAATCATCATCCAACACAACATTTAAGAAGCAGAGCACGCTATATTCATACATGATGAGTCGACATTTTAACCAATAGATGGGGTAAATCATATCCACCATCGCTGGCACCTTCAGAAGATCCCTATTACCCTTTCGACTAAAACCACGGGAGTCAAATATTTTAAAATCACCGATATGTACAAACTTCAGAGAATCAATAATCACTTTGCTCGATGAAGTGAGATTTTGAGATTCCTGATCTTTCTCAAGCCGCTGACTCCCTTCCACAGAACAAGGGCCTTCCTAGGACTTATTCTAACTAACGTAACTTAATCGTAGCTATTTGTATCACAGAAATCCCCCCATCCAACCGGCCCATGGGTTAGCCAACCGCCCAACTGCCCAACCACTGTATTGGTGCAATTCCTTTAGAAAAATTTGGTTATGTTTTGCCCGGGTACCGAGGAAAAGAGTTCCCAGGCCCCCTACCCGACGCTTCAAGCAAAATTTAAGGTAGGCATACCACTTACACACCCAATATGAAATTGCAATTATAATAGATTCAACTGTCTTTAAAACAATCCTTAAATGAAATCATAGTATTACTGATCATAATCCTCCAAAATATTGAGTCCATTGTTTTATAAAATATATCATCCGAACTCTCCGTTGTTGAAGACCAGCTGGTCAACCAACGAGATCCAATATCAAAATTCCATTCACAAAAGTCATTCTTTCGGTTCATCCGTATCTTCCTCGACGTATGCATGGGCGTCCTAGTAACCACAAGCCCATGCATCACTTGGTCAGAACCCTCTAGGATCCTACTTAGGTGTCCTAGCACTTCACTTAGGGACCGCTTCGTCGGTCCTCGCCCATCGTACTAAAAGCGCACAATTTTAACCATACCAAGGCTAGTCAAGACCTTGGCAGGTTTTTCCACGAGCGACATCCCTCGACAACTCCCCACCAGCTGTTGCAACGAGTCTCTCCTTAGTTAAACACATACCAAATTCTTCCTCCAGCATTCTGGCATAAAACAGTCCTTTGAAGAAAACAAAAGTTCTATGCAAGTAAAATTCCCGATTTGAGATTGGTTCCACAAAACCCTTTTCCTTTAATCTAGATTTTCTTAATGAGAATCATTGATCTCACATCAAGGTAACCTACCCATCATTTGACTAAATTTCCAACTAGATTCTTGGTGATTTCGGTTAAGGAAAAACTATGCTAATTCAACGGTAGTCTATTCTTTATGTCAAGAATTTGAATTGGTCACGAGGTTTTTGCTTGATTCAGATTCGAGAGATGGGCAAGTGATTTTGTTAAATTTGCAGCAATGTGATGAGCTACGGTGGATCAAATGCTAGAATCAACATCATTAACAAAGAGATTAGATAACAATTAAGATGTGATTAGTGAGCAATTAACTGATAGCTTAATGTAGGCATGGATAATAAAAAACCAGCAAATTCTCATTAGGCCAATGCCTCAATTTATAGAATTTACATCTAAGCATCTAATCCCACTAATTTCTCCTTGATCTCTTTTGCTTGATTCTCTCCATCTCTCCCAAAATATCTCCACACCTCCTAAATCTCCTCATGCTACCCTTTATTCTCTCCCAATAGATACTTCTCACATTTTCACAACTTCTCTCACATTTACAGCTTCTCTTTTACAGCCTCTTGCTAAGGGCTTGTTCCTGCACACACCCTATTCACTTGTAACACCTCCCCTCCAGTGAAGACTCCTAGCACACCAAGATCCTATACCAAGTTTCCCTCTTACTTGATAGTTTGCGAGACCAGTGCCTCAAGTTCCTAAACTCATAGTCCTTGACACACACTCTCTCTCTCTCTCTCTCTATGTGTCCAAGGCTACTACAAGTGCCTGTGACCTTGACTAAAGTGCTCACTCATACATCTACCACATGGCCTACATCATCGGTGACTCAGAGGTGGTTTTACTCTATTGGGGCAGGTTACATTGGGTTGTGGGTTTTCTCTTTCTCTCTCTCTCTCTCTCTCTCTCAAAAAAAAAAGATGATCTGACTCCACTTCCTTTAGGAGCCTCCATGAAGTTTGCCTATGTCGTTCCTTCTCCACTCGGTTTGCTGTAGAGTATCTTGCCATGTGTCCTGGCTTTCCACAGTTGTGGCAAGTGAAGGTCCTTCCTCCTACTCTGCCTCTTCCTTGTCCTCGAACTCGAGAGAATCCTCCTCGGGTGAAGAATGCTTTTTCTTCTCCTGCTACTATTGAGTCCAGCCATTTCTTCTCTTTGCCTCTGGTCTCTTGCTCTAGTAGAGCTCCTTCTATCTCGTGTAGCTTCAATTCAGGTACATTCTTTAGTGTTGTTACAATGTTTTCATATTCACCTTTGTCCACACTCTTCAAAAGCACTGCTAGTGCCTCATCATCTTCTACCTTTTTGCCAATAGTAGCTGCCAGTTGTTGCTTAATTCTTTTATATTTGTTCAAGTGTGTGATTAAAGGTTCACTTTCCTTCATATCCAATTTGTAGAATTGCATTAACAGATTTATCTTTGAATTTTTTGCTTATGCCAAATAATTTATTGAGTTCATCCCATGCATCTTTTGCCCATTGTATCCCTGTGATGTGGTGAATGATTTCATCATTTAAACTGAGTGCGATAAGTCCTGGGCAATGCTTTTTCATTCCTGCTCTTCCACTCGTTTTTCCCTCCCACCTCTGGGCATTCATCTCTTCCCTCAACTAGCCCCCACAGATTTTTCCTCATAAGCTGATACATGGTTTTTGTCTGCCATGATTAGTGAGCAATTAATTGATAGCTTAATGTAGGCATGGATAATCAAAAATTAGCAAATTCTCATTAGGCCAATGCCTCAATTTATAAAGTTTACATCCAAGTATCTAATCCCACTGATTTCTCCTTGATTCACTCCACCTCTTTTGCTTGATTCTCTCCACCTCTCCTAGAATATCTCCACACCTCCTAAATCTCCTCATGCTATCCTTTATTCTCTCCTAGTAGATACTTCTCACATTTTGATAGCTTCTCTCACATTTACAGATTCTCTTTTATAGCCTCTTGCTAAGGGCTTGTTCCCGCACACACCCTATTCACTTGTATATTTCAACAAATTTACTCGCCACCATTCTCATAGTCGTGGTCTAAACAAAATTATTCGGTTTACTTCTAACTTTGATTCCAAGGATTTTCTTCAGATAAACATCTAGTGAACTTCTAATCGTAAAGAAAAATTCCAACTTTATGAATTTCATTACTTCCTAGCCATAATAGATTAAGAAATGGTTCTATATGAGAATATTGGATTTTTATAAAAATACTATTTTTTTATTAATCTAATTTTGGATAAATATCAATTTGATGATTTATCCACAAAAAATATCTAAGAATATTCTTTCTACGAATTTAATTATCAACCCTAATTTTTTAGGTGAAATTATGGTAAAAATTTCTCTTTTATCACCAAAATTTAATTTAAACCTTTCTCTACTTAAAATACCATAAAATTTCTTCTTTTAAATTAAATACAAATATCTATTTTTTTGAATATGCTTATTTTTTTTTGGCATTTAAATGATTGAATTCCAAATGTCATGAAAATTTCTCTTTTATCATTTAAAAATTTCTCTTTTATCATTTAAATGATTGAATTCCAAATGTCATGAAAATTTCTCTTTTATCATTTAAAAATTTCTTATGCATAAAAATTCCAAATGTCGTTCCTGTAGAGTCTCTTGCCATGTGTCCTGGCTTTCCACAGTTATGGCAAGTGAAGGTCCTTCCTCCTACTCTACCTCTTCGTCGTCCTCGAACTCGAGAGAATCCTCCTCGGGTGAAGAATGCTTTTTCTTCTTCTGCTACTGTTGAGTCCAGCCATTTCTTCTCTTTGCCTCTGGTCTCTTGCTCTAGTAGAGCTCCTTCTATCTCGTGTAGCTTCAATTCAGCTACATTCTTTAGTGTTGCTACAATGTTTTCATATTCACCTTTGTCCACACTCTTCAAAAGCACTGCTAGTGCCTCATCATCTTCTACCTTTTTGCCAATAGTAGCTGCCAGTTTTATTGCTTAATGCTTTTATATTTGTTCAAGTGTGTGATTAAAGGTTCACTTTCCTTCATATCCAATTTGTAGAATTGCATTAACAGATTTATCTTTGAATTTTTTGCTTGTGCCAAATAATTTATTGAGTTCATCCCATGCATCTTTTGCCCATTATATCCCTGTGATGTGATGAATGATTTCATCATTTAAACTGAGTGCAATAAGTCCCAATGCTTTTTCATTCCTACTCTTCCACTCATTTTCCCCTCTCACCTCTGGGCATTCATCTCTTCCCTCAACTAGTCCCCACAGATTTTTCCTCATAAGCAGATACATGGTTTTTGTCTGCCATGTGTAAAACTGCTCCCATTAAATTTGGCTATCTCTTGTGCCGTACTCATGATAATGTGAAAGGGGTCTTACCTCTTGATCCAATTTCAAGATTCAAGGGTAGTGTCTATCCTTTTACAACTCAATCTGGTGTTTAGGAGAGATGATTACAACAGATTTATCAGCATAAAATCACCAAACATTACATTAAACCAGGGGTAACAAATTTGTATGGAATGGTTGGAGTATCAAACCATCTCTGAATTGCAATCTGAAGTTATAGGGATCTATATCAGATACCCAATGGTTAATTTGAATGCTCAATTACACCAAAAAATAGTGATTAGTGTTGATTAACCACTGATTAACAAATTACTCCTCTATTTTGTGTGAAGAAAACAGAGTATGCGGGGAGTCCAGATCTGAGGCCTTAGAGTTCAAATGACCTCAAATCCTTTCAAGGCCATCAATAACAATTAGTCTAGTAGAGGATTAAGCCAAGAAACACAAGATTTGACCAAACATTGAATGCTTAATCTTTGTTTTACCAAAGTCACCTGCAGATTTGATGAAGAGCTTGGATCTCACTATAGACTTAATCAAATCAAAATTGGTCTTCACCAGCTTGTAGAGCACCCTTGAAATCCCTAGGACTAAGAGGAATTAGAGCAATTGCATCTCAAGCAGCAGCAGAAATATCAAATTTTCTTTAAAAAAATGCGCTTGTAGAATTGCGATTTTCGTGAGCTTCGCTTGGCCGGTTTGTGATTTTGTTAGAAGCACTTGTCCTAATGTTGCTCCTAGAGGGAGATCAAGCCCCTCCACTTACTGGGGGTGCAGAGAGCTAGTTGAAAAAAGGTAAAAATCTTAATTATCTACTAATCTTAATTAGCCACGTGATTAGCAAGATAATGGGCTTAGAAATTAATGGACTCTAGGCTAGGCTCTGATACCATGTTAAATTTGCAGCAATGTGATGAGCTATGGTGGATCAAATGCTAGAATCAACATCATTAACAAAGAGATTAGATGATAATTAAGATGTGATTAGTGAGCAATTAATTGATAGCTTAATGTAAGCATGGATAATCAAAAACCAGCAAATTCTCATTAGGCCAATGCGTCAATTTATAAAGTTTACATCCAAGCATCTAATCCCACTGATTTCTCCTTGATTCACCACCTCTTTTGCTTGATTCTCTCCACCTCTTTTGCTTGATTCTCTCCACCTCTCCTAGAATATCTCCACACCTCCTAAATCTCCTCATGCTACCCTTTATTCTCTCCCAGTAGATACTTCTCACATTTTGACAACTTCTCTCACATTTACAGATTCTCTTTTATAGCCTTTTAAGGGCTTGTTCCCGCACACTTGTATATTTCAACAAATTTACTGGCCACCATTCTCACACTCGTGGTCTAACCAAAATTATTCGGTTTACTTCTAACTTTGATTCCAAGGATTTTCTTCAGATAAACATCTAGTGAACTTCTAATCGTAAGGAAAAATTCTAACTTTATGAATTTCATTACTTCCTAACCATAATAGATTAAGAAATGGTTCTATATGAGAATATTGGATTTTTATAAAAAATACTCTTTTTTTATTAATCTAATTTTGGATAAATATCAATTTGATGATTTATCCACACAAAATATCTAAGAATATTCTTTCTACCAATTTAATTATCAACTCTAATTTTTTAGGTGAAATTATGGTAAAAATTTCTCTTTTATCACCAAAATTTAATTTAAACCTTTCTCTACTTGAAATACCATAAAAATTTTACTTTTAAATTAAATACAAATATCTATTTTTTGAATATGCTTAAAATTTCTCTTTTTGCATTTAAATGATTGAATTCCAAATGTCATGAAAATTTTTCTTTTATCATTTAAAAATTTCTTATGCATAAAATAAAATTTATCTAAAATCTCTTTTTTTAAATTAAATAAAAATATCTATTATTTCAAATATACCAAAATATTCTCTTTTTGTATTTAAATGATTTAATTCCAAATGTCATGGTAATTTCTCTTTTATAATTTAAAAATTTGTTATGCATAAAAATTTTTTTATTTAAAATTTCTCTTTTTTTAAATTAAATATTTATGCATAAATACTAAAATTTATTTCACATGAATATGATGAAAATCATTCTTTTTGCATAAGATGTCCAATCCTAGAATATGGTAGGAAGTCCTCTTTTAGCATTATGCATAAAATAAGATATATATTATTTTCTAAAATTTTTGCTATAACTTCCTTACTATTATTGGTAATTTTTAAATTTTTCTTAAAATAATAAAACATTATAATGCAATTATGATAGAAGATCTATTCTTAATCTTAAATTTAAACTATGAATTTAAATCATAATTTTAACCATAATCATAAACTTAATTATGATTATTCTACTAAATTAAGCTATTTTCATTATTTCTCTTTTCCCAATTTGATAGGATTATCAGTTTCCCATTTAGATCAATAAAAGTAGTTTTTAACTACTTATAAATATTCTAAAAGAATTTACCATTATTTTGTTAACATAAAAGCATAAAAATGCCATTTTCTTATCCTCTAGCTTAACAATCTTAGAGTTTGGTTTTGAAATAAAAATTTATCAATGAGAAGCATTCTTTTACTAAAGAATTAGCCATAATAATTACTATTCTTTTTGGAGAGAGAGATATACATAAGAAAACATTCTAATTAAGCATAAAGATTAAATTTTTCTTGATTACACATTAAAATTCTTAGGAAAATCTTGATTTGAATTTAAAACAACCAATTAGAAAACTTCTCAAGCTTGAGAGGGATTGAGAAGAGTCATTTGCAAATATTAACAAAAAACCATAAAATTCATTCTTACCTCAAAGATTAGCTTGCTTCTTTTTCTAAAAGTGAAGCTCCCAACCAATCAATTGGTTTAGCAAGTGGAGAAGAGAGCTCCAAGAGTTGTTGAAGAGAGAGAGAAGCTCCAAGCTCCCCAAAAGTAGAGGATTTTTAAGGGATAATAGAAAAGCATGGTGTAGCTCACAGATGAGAATAAAAAAGAATAAGGATCTATTTATAGATAAGGGAGGCCACTAACTGAGTCCAATTGGGTTCTAGAATTTTCCAGCTTCAATTTGACTGAATTTGAACAAGATATGGATCAGTTTGGCTCCCTTTTTGATCTAGTTTGATCTAGGAGAGGAGAGATAAAAATATCACAATTTTTTGGAATTAAAAACCTTTCCACATGTGAAGGAGGCGCCTACCTCAAAGGTCTCCCCTTCCTTACCAAGGTGTCAAAAATTCATCATTTCTCTAAAATATCTCATTTTTTTAGTAATATCTCTTAATTTTTAACTGATAAACCTTGTACTCAGTCAACTCTTCATCTTATGTGAGCATTTACTCATTTTTGGATATTTTCTTTAATTCTTTGAATTTATCTTATTCCAACACTTAGATTAATCCTATTGGCCCATAGGAACCTTAATTGGACCATAATCTAGAAATTTCTAAAAATCTGGACCCTTAAGCTAAGGTCCCTTATATCATTTTTAATTGATTCCTAATGCACATTGGAGAATTAATTTTGAACTTTTGTTTCAGAGAAATATATTTTAGATATTAGGAAAAATTTATATCTAAAAATATCTCAATATTGAATTCTCTCTAGAATTTTTCTTCTCTCTAGACAAAAACAAGGAAAAATAATATTTTCTTGCTTTCTGAAAAAGGGAATGATTACAAGAGATTGAGGTAAAAGCTTATTCATTATTCAGACTGAGGAGGAATCTTACATCCTCTCCCACTTGAAAAACACGAGATGTCCTCATCTCGCAAAGTGGGGGGGATCTTTTTCCATCTCTTCTTCTTTCTCCCAGGTGGCGTCTTCTAGAGGGAAGAACTTCCACTTGACTAAAAATTCTGTGAGGACTCTGCTCCTGAGAATCTTCTCTCGAACGTCAAGGATTTGTTCAGGATAGAGTACCATCTGGCCTTGAGTTGGAGAAATCAATTGTTCATCATCAAGCACGTGACTCGGGCTAGGTACATATTTCTTAAGCAAACTGACGTGGAATATATTATGTACCTTCAGATGGGGAGGCAGAAGAAGTTTATAAGCTAGATCGCCTACTTTCTTTATAACAGCATACAGTCTACAGTATCTGAGAGAGCTTCTTGTACTTCCTTAAAGATAAGGAACTTCTTTTTGGTCGTACTCGAATGAAGACCATATCTTATTCTTCAAACTCTCTCTCTCATCTCTTTTTATCTTCATACTGCTTTTGCCTATCTTAGGCTGCCTTAATATCTTTACGGATTGATTGCATTTGCTGGTCCATGTCATCAAGCATTTGTCTGGACATTTTGACTCGGATTAATGGGTCGAACCAAGTCAATGGTGTAAGGCAATCTTGTCCATACAGAGCTTTGAAAGGGCTCATCCCAATGCTTCGACGATAAGAAGCATTGTAAGCAAATTCAACCAGATGCAAATGGCTTAACTACTTCTTGGGTTCCTTGCCATAGCATGACCGAAGAATATCTTTTATTACCTGATTCACTCTTTCAGTCTGGCCATTTGTTTCGGGGTGATAGGCTGTACTGAGATCCAAGAAAGTTCCTACTGCTTCAAAGAATGCAGTCCAGAATTTTGATGTGAACTTGGGATCTCTGTGACTTTCTATCCTCCTGGGTAAGCCATGCAAGCTGAATATTTCTTTAAGGAAAACTCTGGCAACATCCACTACAGTGTATGTTTCTTTCACTGGAATCAGATGGGCAACTTTGGTTAGTCTGTCAACTACCACAAAAATGGAGTTGTAACTTGATTGCACTGAAAGTAATCCAGTGACAAAGTCCATACTGATACATTCTCACTTCATCTGTGGAATGTCTAGAGGCTGTAGTTTCCCTGGCATCTTAACTCTCTGCCTTGATTCTCTAACACATTAAGCATTGCCGCACATGATCAAGTACATCCTTTTTGAGTCCTGGCCAAAAGAAGCTTTTCTTCACAGACATATAGGTTTTTAAAAACCCTGGATGTCCAGCTATCAGGCTATCATGGGCTTCTCTCAAAATCCTTCCCTTTATTCCCTCATCATTGGGAATGCATAGCTGATTATTATAAGACATGCATCCTTCATCCAATTTGTACCCAAGAACTCGACTCATTTCTTGAGGAGTCTTGCTTTCCTGCATCAGCAGAAGGATAGCAATAGGGGAAAAGAATTTGTCTTGCATGATTCTCTCCCTTGCTTCACTGATGATTAATGGATTTGACACCACTGAAATTGCAAGCAAGGAAGCTTTTCTGCTGAGCGCATCTGCCACCACATTTTCTTTCCCTCGTCGATACTTAATTTCAAAATCGAATTCTTGCAAGGTCTGCATCCATCTCCTTTGACGCATGTTGAGATCCCTTTGGGTAAAGATTGACTTTAGACTTTGATGATCTGTCATCAAGGTGAACCTCTGTCCCAAAAGATAATGTCTCCATAACTTCAGAGCATAAACTATTAAGAGTAACTCCAAGTCATGGATGACATAAGAGCACCACCTAAGGCAAACCCACTGGCATCAATAGGTACCTCAAAAGGTTTGGTAAAATCTAGCAATTTAAGGACATGGTTGGTTACTAAGGCTATCTTCAGCTTATCAAAGGCACTCTGACACATATCAGACCACTGAAATAGGGTACTCTTCTTGAGAAGGTTAGTTAAAGGGGATGCTATTTGAGCATACCTGGGTATAAAGACCCTATTCCTGGGTATAAAGATCCTATACCATCCAGTTAATCCTAGGAATCCTCTGACTTCCTTTACCGTCTTGGGTTCCGGCCAATCTACGACTGCTTGGATCTTTGCGGGATCAGGAGAAATCCCATCTTTAGACACTATGAATCCCAAGTATTCCACCTGGTCAAAACAGAGAAAGAACACTTGCTCTTTTTTGCAAAGAGTTGGTGCTTCCTTAGGATTCCCAGGACCTTGTGCACATGATCTTCATGATCTGCAGCATTCTTTGAGTATACCAAGATATCATCAAAGATAAGAACAAAATCATCCAAGTATTCTCTGAGAATATCCTGCATAAGACGATTAAACCTCGCCGAGGCATTAGTCAATCCAAACGGCATGACTGTGAACTAATAATGCCCATAGCCAGTATTGAATGCTGTCTTTGGGATGTCATGTTCCTTGATTCTGATCTGGTAGTAACCGGATTTGAGATCTATCTTTGTGAACATTTGGGTCTCACTTAACCGATCCAGAAGTTCATCAATCCTAGGAATAGGATACTTATTTTTAATTGTTAATTGATTCAATCCTCTGTAATCAATACAGAGTCTTAACGTTCCATCTTTCTTCTTCTGAAAGAGAATGGGCGCACCCCAAGGTGAGACACTGGGTCTGACGAATCCGTGCTTTCTGTCTCTGATTGAGATACCCTCTTAAGAGAAGAATTTTTGGGATATGCAGCGCGATTTGGGCGTGTTTCGGGTGCATTTTGGGCACCGCAAGGTTTCTGCAGACGTTTTGGGAGAGGCATTATTTTGGCTTGGTTCTACTCGATTTTGGGTGTTTGGGCTGTGTAGCAGCAAAGATTTCGTGTGCATCAGCATCTATAGTGTCTTCAACAATATCGACCATCATACTTTTGCCCCAGTAACACTCTATTCTCTACTCTATGTTATTTTTCATACACTTTGCAGGTGATTCAGTCAGTTTTGGCAGCCATCCACGGTTGCATCCACCCAGTGAATACTGAGTACTTGCAATGTGTTGAATAGATTTTGCATTTGGTAGAAAGTCATGGGACTGGCGATAGTGATGTATTCAAAATGTTGTTTGTTGTGAGGACAAACTTGATGGGACTAACTACCCATTGTGGTCCTATATGATGAGGCATGTAGTACTGGTTGCTAAAGGCCTTTGGAATGTGGTCAGTGGTAGTGAAACTCGTCCTGTTTCACAACTACCAGTGCAACCAAGTGCTGCAGGTACATCTAAAGTAGAATCTGATATAGATGTGGCTCCTCCACATGCACCACCGGTATCTCCCACTGCTGCTCAAAGAAGATGGGATGGAAGAGATGCACAAGCACATGCATTGGGTGGTTACACTTTCTGTGAAGTGAAGCATTATTCCTCATATTCGATTATGTAAGACTTCAAAAACAGGCATAGGATGCACTTGCTACATTATATTAGGTGTGCAATGAAGCACGTGTTGCATATCTGCGCAAACAATTAGAGTCTGAGCACATGAATGAGGGAGACTCAATGGATAGCTTCTTGACCAAGATCAAACTTTTTAAGGAGCAGCTTGCTAGTGTGGATGAGATATATCCTCATAGGACATTGGTGACCACAGTTCTCAATGCATTGCTGGATTCTTATTAGAGTTTTACCTCTACCCTAAGACTCATGATGAAGGGAAATCCAAATGTCCTTACATTTGATGAGTTGGTTTTAGTACTCTTGCAAGAAGAGCAGTCTAGGAAAAACAGATCTAATATGCAAGTTGGTGACCAAGATTTTGTTGCCAATCAGAAAGACAAAGGTTAAACTTCTTCACATGGTGGCTATAAGCCAAAATCAAAATCCTCAGGTAAGGATATGCAGAGAAAGAAGGTGATAAGCCTTTAAAAAATGGTAAGTGTCACTATTGCAAGAAACCAGGGCACTACATACATGAGTGCAAGAAAAGGCTAGAGAAGGAGAAAGAGAAAGAATCAGGCATGGCTATGGCTGATGCATCTGCACCAAGCGCAGAGAGAAGAAGCAATCTGCAAGTTTTGCTCAAGATGATTGGGCATGGACTATACATTGCAGTTATGACCCTTTTGTTCATGATGTATGCATGATGTTAGTGGCAGAATCGGATGCTTGGTACTTTGACAGTGGTGCTAGTAAGCACATTACTTCACAAAAAGGTTTGTTTTCATCTCTGAAATCTATCCCAAGTGCAGGAACCATCACATATGCAAATGGTTCCTCATATCCTGTCAAAGGAGTTGGTAGAGTTGTGCTCACTTTTGCAAATGGTACTCTTTCAAAAGTTTTAAATGTGCTAGGCATTAAGAAGAACTTACTGTCAATTTCAGCCTTAGCCTTGTCAGGCTTGATGGTGAAATTTATGGATGACAGATGTACATTTCAAGATAGAAATGATGGTTATTCTATCATTGCCTCAGGTACCTTGTTTCATGGCCTATATAAGATGGATGTATTTGAGAAGTTACAGCATGATGCTTGCTCAGTTTACGACTAGTACTATGAGTGATGCAGAATTATGGTATGCACGATTTGGCCATCTGAATTATGGCAGTTTGTTACGCCTTCAAAGGCATGATATGGTGTTTGAGTTGCCAACTCTTGAGACCCCTATTAGATATGTATGTGAAGGTTGTATTCTTGGTAAAATGAATCGGGCACATTTCCAAAGGATGGATCTATGAGAGCTATTAAGAAATTACAGCTTATACATAGTGATATATGTGGTCCTATGAGGACACCATCTATTGGGGGATATCTCTACTTTGTCACTTTTATTGATGATTACTCTAGATATAGCTGGGTGTATCCATTAAAGCAGAAGTCATAGGTTTTTATGTGCTTTATGCACTTCGTATCCATGGCTGAAAATGCATGTGAATGTAAAATTCACACCCTTCATTCAGATCAAGGGGGAAGTATATGTCCAGGGAATTTCATGCATATATGGTTGAAAAAGGCATAAGGAATCAATGTGCAGTGCCGTACACACCTCAGCAGAATGGTGTGGCTGAGAGGAAGAACATGTCTCTCATAGAGATGGCATGATGTATAGTGAAAGCCCAAGATTTACCTCATGGTTTTTGCTTAGAGGCAACTATGTGCGCAAACTATGTGTTGAACAAATGCCCTATCAAGGCCTTGCAGTCTAAAACTCCTTATGAAGCTTGGCATGGCAGGAAGCCTTCTGTGGCTCATTTGCATGTTTTTGGTTGTCTTGCTTATGCTCTTGTGCTTGAGCAATAACACAATAAGCTTGATGATAAGGCAATTAAATACATATTTGTGGGATATAGTTCAGAAAGCAAGGGATATAGAGTCTACCATCTGGCCTCAAAGCGAATTTTAGTAAGTAGAGATGTTTTTATCAAAAACTCAGTTCATCCCATGCTTTCATGCAAAAAACAGCAGAATGTATGCTCACAAGACATGTTTGATTCTCTCCTACCTTTGTTTAATGGAGGGCAGCCATGTGTTGAGCAATTGAATGCTCAACCAAGTGTTGAAATTCAATCTTTGCAGGTGAAAAAATTAGCCTGCAAATCAGCCTTTTGATGAGGCAATTATTGAGGATGTAGTGGATGAGGAGAGAGCAGCCATAGAAGAATCTAGGCAAATGCCAAAATGACTTGTGCAAACATTGAGGGATAGCAAGTTGGCATCTCCTTTACCTAGCAGAACTTGTGCAGGTTGGCATCTCCTTTACCTAGCAGAACTTGTGCAGGTTCTCATCATGCAGATTATTCTCATGTGGATCATGTTCTTTTCTACTTTATGTAATGAGTAGGAACCTGTTTCCTTTGAGGAAGCACAAGATGATGATCATTGGGGATGCATGCTATGCAGGATGAGTATAACTCTATACTCAAGAATGACACTTGGTATTTGACAGATCTACCTCATGGCAAGAAGGCCATTGGTACTAAGTGGGTTTACAAGTTAAAACGCAAAGTAGATGGTAGCATTGATCGTTGCAAAGGGGTATGCCCAGCAAAAGGGCATTGATTATTATGATGAGACCTTTGCACCCACATCTTGTTCACCGCTCAAGTGTATAGTCACTATCTTCCGCTCAAGCGTATAGTGGCTACCTTCATTGCTTAAATGTACATGCTTAAGAGTACAATTACTACCCTTTTCCACTCAATTTTATAGTCACTACCTTCATCAAAAATGATAAAAATGTAAAAACCTAAAAACATAACAAAAAATGTCAAAAAATAAATAAAAACATGCACATGCACACACTTTGCACACATGGCATTTGTATGCACATGCACACCCACCTTCACTAGCACATCACATGCACACATTCACCCACATGCTCACATACCTTCACTCCCCATGTATGTGACACCTTCATACACATGCATATGCACACTCACATCCTCACGTGCACCCCACCCCTTTGCATCTTGCCCGTGCACATGCATCACATTAGGGCCAAAAACATTGAAAAAAGGGTCGCATTTTAATCACTTGTATCGGATTTGGATTAAGCTTTGGACCAATAGAAATGTGACATTCAACCATAAATATGACATTGGGTGTCATATTCACTTTTTACTAACTTCACTAGTTTTAGCTATTTTAGTGGGTTACCACCACTTTAATGTGATACGGTGCAGCTATTTCAATGTCACTTTAGTGGGTTCCAACTTCAAGGGCCTGTCTTCACGTGCCAAATGTGAGTACTTCAAAAAGTAAAAATTTAAAATTTAGGTTCCCTGCAAAATGAGTAAATACATTTGAATTCCCTAATCTACCCGAGGCGTCTTTCATTAGGGAAAAAGGGAGCTCATTTTGGGGCCCTGTAAGAAATTCACTATTTTTTGATTTATTTCTCTCCTAAAAGACCTCAAAAATAATAAAATATGGAAACGTGGCTCAGAACTGTCAGTAAGGACTACCGAACTGTCAGTTCAGAAAGGAATAAGATAATCTTTTGTCTAACTAACACGATTTTGCATTAAATATCTCCTTAGTTTTTTTTTAATTTTTCAAAGATTCCGCATCTCTTTTGACGACGTGTGCAGGCCTCTCATAAAGAATCCATCACTGAACTTAATGATTGCATGGATACCGCCACACTTCCACGATTCATGTTACAAAAAGACTATGAGATTGACAAGCAAACTTTGCAACCTCAGAAGCACAAAAAATGGCCGATACTAGTGAGTCACAATCTCAGAAGAAGCGATTACACCATCTTCACATCGACTTAGAAGAACAATATGCTCCAGCACAAAAAAGACGAAAGGATACGGTGCTGAATGCTCAACAACGGGAAAATATGAGAAGAGAAGGGCTTCAACATATTGACTTATGGTGCGATGGAAGCATATATCCAAATGTCTAGTAAAAAACTCTACACCTCCATTTGTCAATCCAACCACACTACTGAGGTTTGCGGGCGATGGACAAAATGGACTTCTTGGTTATATTTTAGCACAGTCTGCATTTGCAGGAACATATAAAACGATGTACCTACAAGAAAAGGGGGCCAGGATGCAAGAGATAGCCATTCCTACAAAATTAGAGCAGCAGTTGTTGCAGAATGAAATTGAGGAGCATTCAAAGAGTAAAAAAGAGTTGACAAGAGCAAGAAGGAAGAGAACCGTGCTTGGAGACAGACAACGAAGTAGGAAGATTAAAAACATTGTAAATTTGAAGGCTGGGATTGGTGGATGCAAGCGAAGAATTCAGAAAGCAAGGCTAGTTTGAAATTTTTCATTTTTTATACTCAAAAAGGCTCTCAAATGACTATATCTATTTTGTCTGTTAACGCAAAACAAGATTGGAGGTGTTGAATAATATAGGCATATTGTGTTGTTACTATAGGAAACTATTGGAGCCTGCAAAAGGAAATGTGGATCCCAACCTTCTTCCTGTTAAACAAATGAAAGGATTGCTTTCTTGTGGTGTAGCAAAAGGTTTGATTGAAGAAAAAAATACAAAACAATCAAACGCAATGTTGTAGAGGACTTTATATCCAATAATCAAGTAGATGGTACTACAATCCAAGAGGATCTTGATGTTAGTGGAGTTAGCAGGAAGGGATATAGTTTGATTTCCATGCGATATCCTCAACTTTGAGAGATCAAAGGATTAAACGAGTTTTACTGCCAAATCCAGCAACCGTGTGGAGGATAAGAGGTCATTTGAATGAAAGTATAGATGAGTTTATTGGGCAATATATCCATATTGAAGAAATATTTCATGGTGGTAAAGGAACCACTGTGTATGACCCTTGGAACAATATATTTGTAGATCTACAACAACTTCAAAGAAGAATGGTCGAGTTTTATGGAATAACATTTGAGGAGTGCAAAGGCATTTTGAAATTTGTTATCAAACTGGATGAGTGTGAGGTTGTAAAGGAAAAGAAAATGGAAAGGATTACTATTACATTGATGAATGGAGCAACTTAGATATTATGATAAATATTATATGCATTCCTTAGCTTTTTCCACTGCAACCACAAGTAGGAAGACTTTTGAATTGGGCTTGTTGAGTGAGAGATTGATCACTTTTTGCCTTCTATAGACTCAATCCATCTTGCACCAAGTTGCAAACACAGTGAAATGACTGAAGGCATGTGCCAGTATGCTGCCTCATGAATTTGCAGGAAAATGCGAGGAGAAGGCTTTAGAAATTTCAAACAGCCCAAATCGCATTTTGTTGCAAATATAAAACTGTTGCTTCATCCACCCCTATTATTGTGATTTTGTGTCTTTCTAGGCTATTCAAGGCTGTACACTCCTTGCATAAACTCAATCCATATTGTTTTTAGTTGTAAAGACAGAGAATTCACTGTAGGAATGTAATAGCATGTTACTTCAGGTATTTGCAGGAAAACGCAAGGGGGAGCTGTTAGGAATTTCGAATTGTCAAAATTGCATTTTGTTGCAAATTTATAAATGTTGCTTCATCCACCCCTGTCATTACCTTCTTGTATCATTCCATGTTCTCCATGGCTGTAATCTCTTTCCATTGCTTTGTATGCAGCTTTTCAGAGTGATGGCAAGAACCAAGTCAACTGCAAGGAGGGCTGGCAAGGGGCCAGGGCTTGCAGCAGCAGCAGCTGGGGCAGGTATCAAGGAATGTAGTGTGCCTCCAAAGGGAAGAGTTGCACATGGCAGGAAGGGGAAGCCAATGAGACTGCTCCAGCAAAAGTCCAAGAGATTGAAACATGGTGCAGGTGTGCTAAAGGAGATCAGGAAGCAACAGAAATAGGCTTTGCAATCCCCAAGGCACCTTTTCAGAGACTAGTCAGAGACATATGTGATAGTTGGCACCTTGGTTTCAGATGGAATAGGACTGCCATTCTTTCCTTACAGGAAATGGCAGAGGATTACTTAGAGAAATATTTGAAGATGCAATGCTGGTAGCAGCCCATGCTCACAGGGTAACTCTGATGGCCAAAGACTTCAACACTTTGTCCAGAGTGAGATGGAGGTATGACAAGCTAGTCCATCGTGTGGAATGGCAGGACATAAAAATGAGAGACATATTATTAATTCCACCTACAAGAAAGTTGAAGGTAGATGAGGTTAAGGTTGTTGAAGTAACCCACTCAAAGAGCACCAGAGGGAAAGCTGCTTATGAGGAGTCACTCAAGTAGCAAATAAAAGAATCCAAATCTGCTACAGATGTGGAGACTGTACAGATGGAGCTGCAGATACAGAGAAGGTTGCAGGAGCTGGGCCCTAACATAGTTGTCCATATTGAGGATGAAACTTCAGAGAATAATTTTGACTTGACAAAACCATGCTTGGCAGCATTGGCTCATAAGAATGAGTATTGCTCAGATACTATCATTCTTGCAATGCTCTAGTAAGTGTCTTTTATTTTACATTTGTTTGCAAAACAATCCTTATTGTACCTCCTCCTTTACACCCTACCCTAATTATTGTTTGGTCCAATGTAGCATGATGAGAAGCTGGCTTAACCACGCTGTACAACATATAGTTCATATTATTGATCCTGCCATTTCCTTCAAGTTAAGAGATCCAAAGGAAACTCCCATGGATATTTCCAATTGGTTCAAACACTGCGATTTTGATATGGTCGATATTTTGCTACTTCCATACCATAACAAGTATGTGGGTGACTACTTCTTTTGGGATTTTTCTTCAAGATTGAGAAATCTTGTAGCCTTTGATTTCTTAATGCTTTTTTCCTTATGCAGTGATCACTGCAGATTTGCTTCTATTGACATCCAGCAAAAGCAATGCTTTTTATTCAACTCTCTTAGAAACACACACAAAGAGCTGAAATTGTAAGTGGTGTGTGTGCTATTTTTAACTTTAAACTTCATTATTTTGATTTAATGCACACTAACTGAATTATATGTATTACAGTTGTATTAGAAGGCTTCTAGATGCATTGGATCACTGTCCTCCTAATGTCAAATCTTTTGGATTCAATAGAGCCAATAGATTCAGAGGTAGAAAGTCGTTCCCTCTACTGATGTCTATTTCATGCTATGCCTTTGAACTTATTGAATAATTTTGTTTTGTTCAGATATTAACAGTTTCTAACACATCTTTCCAACTGTCCAGACACCACAACAAGATGATTCAAGTAGCTGTCGCCGACGGCTGTGATTAGTGCCAAATATATACTTTCAAGCTATTTTGAGATAGGATAGCCAGAGCTTGTAAGAAAAAATAATTTTCATTTAGCTTCAAAATAATTGATATTGGTACAAAGTGTTCTAAATCATCATATCTCAATGCAGATGAGAGAAGATAGCTTCAGCTCAAACTATGTATATAGATTCACAGCTGATACAATTTGGAAGTTTTTGAAGTATGCCTTCCCCAAACCTATTGTACCAGCTACTACTGTCAAGTTGGGTGAGAGCTCTAAAGTCCGAGAAGGTGTCATACACCTTGATGACACAGATGATGCTGATGTGGTGCCACAGGAACAAGGACCTAGTGCTGATGAGGAGAAGCCACAAGAACAAGGACCTAGTGCTGATGAGGAGAAGCCACAAGAACAAGGACCTGCTGCTGATGTTATTGTGAGGAGAAGATGGAGCAGCAAAAGCAAGCAGATGCTCCAGGGGCAGTAGAGGAGACAATGGAGCAGCACCAAGAGACTGTACATGACAGGATGGAGCAGCGGAAAATAGATTCTCCAAAAAAAGATGATACGGTGAGCTTGGACCATGTAGAGCAACCTCTGGATCAGCCTGGAGATAAATAGAAAATGGTTGTCAAGAATATGTTCTACATATATAATTAAACACTTCTGTACAAAATTTTACTTTATTGAATATAATACCTTTGTTTATGGAGTCTGTGTTATCTCAATTTTCAAATTTTCAATGTCTTTGCATTTTATTGACCTCTCTCTTCTTTTGAGCACCTGCAAAAAAGCAATATGAAACAATAGGGTAAAGTAAACTAAGAGCAGTGCTTAATGAGACTAGGATAAGTCAAATGGTATACCTTCTTATTGTTGTAGATAAATAAAAAGTCCTTTGAAATAGAACCTTCTGTCTCAAACAGAATGTCATTGCGCAATTGAGCTAGGGAGTAACATTCTCTTAATGAGATATTGACTAGCACATCACCATTCTCAACAACATCAATATCAAGAAGTTTATTTTCTGCACCAAAAGAATCTTCATCTTGATCCATTGGGACTAGTTTTGTACCTAGCATTCGACTGCGCTTATAATAAAAAGAAAAAATAAAATTTTGTGATGCAACCATGTACTTCAGTTGCATAGAAGGTTGGACAACCTCACAAAACACTGAACTACATGTCTTCTTATCCCAACCTTTATCCAAAAATTGTGGCATGCATGCCAGACTTGTTGCTTTAACTGTGAACATTGTTTTTGAAACCTTCACTGGAAAGGTATTAAACAAGTCTACAAAAACTGTGAGAGGCATGCATAAAGAAATTTTTATTATCCTTGTGGCAATATTGGGCCTCAGAGCTTTCTGTACTTCTTTGAAAAGCTTGGCCCTATATGCCTCTGTAACACTAAATTGTGGGAGAGGCCAATCCACTGAATTCCATGCCGGAAGGTCTTGTTTTCTTAACACACCATGTGTGTTAGCATTGTCCAGCAACTGATAAAAATGATCAGTAAAAAATATACCTGATTGAGCTAGCTCTGTTGCACATCGACCTTGGTATTGTTGTTCTCCTATCGATCCATGCAAAACATCTATAAATCCCAGAATACAATCCATATTTTGCCATGTCTCATACGATGAAGGGTATAAATCTGAAATAAAATAACACAAGAATGTCAATAAGCAAAGAAAGAAAGCTTTATCTTAAAAATCCATACACCTCATAAAGAACAAAACCACAATAGAAAAATATACAATTAGGCCTGTGTTGCGGAACATCATTTGGATAGTCTTGCAAGACAAGTTCTTTATGCATGTACACATGCTGAATCAAAACTTCTTTCACCGATATCTTCCCTCTGGTGATTTTAAAATCTCGTACTCTTCCCTTCCATGACGCCAAGAAAATGTTTTTTGTCTGGGGTCTCTTTCTTTTGCTAGGTTACATGAGCACCCATGCTCCTTTCGAAACACTAAACCTTTCCCAAGTTCCTTCCGTTTTGATTGTACTTGAATTCTCTACCGAAGAAATAGAAGAAGCAGGTCGACGGGGTAAAGATGTATGGTATAATTCTACCTTCATAGCATTATCATCCACATAGCGTCTTCCACAAGAACGGCCATAGTTTTTATTCACCATGGAGACCTTGTGAATCTGTAACCATAGCAAAGTAATGTAAACAAGATAACAAAGTGAAGTTTCAAGAAAGAGAAAGTGGGCAGACAGACAGTTGACAAGAAACATCTTACTCTAAGCCAAACAGGATCAAGGGAGCAGTTTTGGAAAAGAAGAGGCTGCTGCACAATGAGACAGTGGTGTAGAATGGTAGACCTTTCGAAGGAAAGGCCGCACAACATTTCAAAGTTCAAAGGAAGGTGGAAGCGGGAAGGCCCTTGTCAGAGAAAATGTCAGACTAGATTCTATCTTCATGTCCAAAGATCTTGTGAGAATAAAAAACCAATCTCCACATTAATGTAGCACGCTTGTACCTACATAAAATATTGTTTCTTTTATCTATTTTCTCTTATTTTTGTGAATTTTCAACGTTACGTTGGCCCTTTGTTGATTGGTTGAGAGCTTATTTTTTCAAACCGTAAAAGGCCCCAAAATGAGCTCCCTTTTTTCCTAATGCTAGTCGTCTTTTTACATCATCCTCTTCTTTATTCATCATCTAACAATGTCAAGACAACAGTCTAACCCGAGGCACACTCCTAATGCTATTTCATCATGCATAGTTCGTAATGTCAAATATGATCAAGGTGTGTGGAATGGTATAAACTTTAAATAATTAAACAATTGGGTGACTATGCAACCATCATGCGAAGGTTCTCATAGGGTAAAAAGACAAATAAGAGGCTTAGTAAAATACCATTAGAAGGGACGTATCGTGGAATTCAAGATAGCAAAAGATGGATGGAAGCACTTACCCTATTGTAATGGTTTAGAATAGTTTCATGGGAACTCCTTGTGGAATGCCAGTGGAGCTTGATTGACCCTTAATGTGCATAATAAGGTTTTATTTCTTTGCAAATTATGTACATTACATACATTAAAGTTGAGAATAGGAGTAGAATAAGCACACCTCTGACGTTGTGGAAGAACGACATGTGTATTCAAATCTGATGACTCCGATCTCTGTGATTATCGCGTCTTTATTCCCTTGCTTAGCTAGACACCACTAGAGCTGGGGTAAAGAACACCATTGGAGCTGGGGTAAAGATGCACAACATGTGTGGGTGAAGACCAAGAGGAGGCGCTAGGGTAAAGGACACCTATGCATGCATGTACAGTTTTTTAAAAATATTATCCCGACCAATATATTTATAGACGAGCTCAATTATGCCACATGGCATATAGAATATCAAACCGTACGACGACATGTGTTTTTGTTTTTCCACCACCATGTCGAGTTATACGAAAATAGCTGGTACGTGTGGCATAGTGTGATTTTTCCATGCCTTGAGTATTCCATGTAGCAAGAGGCCCTTGGTTCCTCACAAAGTATGGGCCATGTGCAAACAAAATATGCTTCACATATAGAAGAATATATTAATAATCATTTTATATCATATCAATTAGTCAATGTATGAATTACATGAAGAAAAAACTCTTACTAGGTAGAAGGTTATGTCCTTGTTCCCCTAGGCAGCTACAATTGTTTCCACAAGCTTCTTGATTACTGTTTCAAACTGATTTGCGTAATTGCCTTCATTCATTTGCTTATGTAAGAGTTTTATAAAATTATCAAGCTCTATCCAGACCCTCATACGAAGCTTTGTCATCATTGGATCACTAGCTTGGTTAGTTGTGTGCTCGCATAGAGATTTCCAAAATTCCTATACTATTGTAACTTGTTCATTTTCGCAGTTTGACAAGAACCTCCTAGCTTTAGCTACTCCCATTGACACATCTGCTAGAGTATCATCAGTGGTACCCGATTTCTTGTCATCCTTTTTAAGTTTCACATGTCCACCATGAAAGCCCATTCTTTGAGTCGACATAGTAATAAAAATGATCCAAAGAGAAAGCAAGAGATGGCAGGGAGAGAAAAAAGATAGTAGAAAGAAAAGAGAGGGAAAAACTCTCGTCATGCCCTATGGAAGAGAGAAGTATGTTATGTATTCAAATATTTGAATTAGCTTATTTTAGAAAACATGTAAAAGCTTAAAATTGTTGATGTATTTGGGATCTCCCAACTAAGTGAATTCAAAAGAGGAATGGGTAGATCTTTAAGCTCTCCATATGAACCTGCTCTAGATGGAACTTTATATTGTGCAAAGTAGACAAACAAACCAATCTTGCTGAAAAAAGATGATGATTGTTGAGGATATAGAATATGCAAAATTTCCTTATGAATGGCTTGAAATGTGCCACTTAAGCTCTCCAGAGGCTGCCATTCACACATGTTGATGGTGGAGACACATCTGCAAATCAAATAGCTATATGTATTTACTAGGAAATAACAATACATATTAAAACTTACAGTGTGAATGCATAGATAGTTGCATGGTAGGGTTCAAGAACATATCCTTGGCCATGTAAACTTGTTGAACTTTTGCAAACCATCCTTGTTCTATCACCTTGAATGGAGTGATGCGGCCTTTCCTTGACCAGCCTCGGTATGGTTAAAATGGTGCGCTTCTTCCGGTACGATGGGCGAGGACCGACAAAGTGGTCCCTGAGTGAAGTGATAGGATACCTAAGTAGGATCCTAGAGGGTTCTTACCAGGTGATGTATGGGCTTGTGGTTGCTAGGACACCCATGCGTACGTCGAGGAAGATTCGGATGAACTGAAAAGAATGACTTTTAAGAATCGAATTTTGATATTGGATCTTGTTGGTTGACCAGCTGGTCTTCAACGGAGAGTCCGGATGATATATTTTGTAAAACAATGGACTCAATATTTTGGAGGATTATGATCAGCAATACTATGATTTTCATTGAAAGATTGTTTTAAAGACAGTCGAATTTGTTATAATGGCAATTTCATATTGGGTGTGTACATGGTACGCCTACCTTAAATTTTGCTTGAAATGTCGGCTAGGGGGACTTGGGAACTCTTTTCCTCGGTACCCGGGCAAGTGTGGTGTACATGACTGATCACCGCTCTTCTTCACTTATGCAATAGTTAGAGACATATTAGAAACATCAATAAAGACACTAGTTTTCAAGACAATGGTTCTTATACATACCAAAATCATTACCTTTATAACATACTTTGTAGTATGTATATTTAGGCTTTGTGCCGAATGAAATAAACATGAGCATTCCCAACCTTTCATTTCTTGTCCTTCATTGTAGACTTCTCTAATGGCATTCCAATTTACTTGGGCTTCATCTGCCATGAAACCAATGAAGTCTATCTTTTCAAATCCGTGTGCCACCATGACATTATTTATGCACTCCTAAAACAATACTTGGCAAGTCTTGTCCTCCTCTTTCATCTCGCAAGTTGCAATAGTTAGAAGCTCCTACAGGCTACAACTAAAAGTCAATATGCTAAAAGAGGTAATAACAAAAAACTATTTTTTTCAAAATAGCGACAAGCCATTGTTACTATCTTGGATCATAAACGTGACAAGCCATTGTTACCCAATCCATGATGCGTCTAGTATGGTCAAATTGGATCCAAGTGCTTCTTAGATCACCATTCCCTGAACGGCTCATTCTATTGACAAGTTCCACACCTGAGGCTGGTCCCTTAGTAGACGTCTTGAAAACAAAAAAAACGTTCAGTTTCATTCCCTCGACCTGGAAATCGGCTCCCATGGAAGAAGTCATAATTATAATCTCTCTTCAAACGTAGCAAGTCATCATAGCTAAATGATGACTTAGGTGGTCCTTAGCGTGCGTGAGCTACTGACCTTTGAAATCGAAAAGAATGGAAATTTTAATCACTTTGATATATGGTCTTAACAAATGCTTCTCTAATTTAACTCACCACTTGTTCTCAACTAACGGGCCGAGTTCTTCTAGCACATTATTGAATTCTTTATCTCGCCAATCTCATGTCCTTGATCTCCTTCTTGGACTAATGAAGTTAACACCAACTCCTTGGCAACACACATCTACACCTTCCTTGGACCAGCACGTGCATCTACTGTAATTACTCTTTGAACCATTGCTTTTTTAGTCTTAACAAGAAATGCCTTTGATGTTCCGACCTGGATACCATGTGAATGAGTTCTGGTGTGTATTAGAAGTCGTGTTAGACTATCATCAATAGGCATGACATAATACACATAAGCACAAGATGCCTTCTTGCAGGTAGCTGGCTTTTGCAATAGTGACAATTGAGATTTCCATCATTAATGGCTAGGACACCAACTTCACAAGTTTTCTTTATGCACTCTTTGAAACTAATGCCATTAGGAAATCCATTGTTCAAATACCAAAGCATGTGGTGTGTAAACAATGCATTTCACCAATGCAATGGCTTATCCTACAGACCCTTGGAAAGTTGACATTAGACACACGTGAAATATTATTGTCAGTTTATCACAAATTTTGCAGTCATGGCATGACCTTTTACCACGTTGCACTCTATAAGGAATCTACCATAGTTTTAAAGTGGGTTAGTTCTAGTGTTTTTTGTATTAGCATGCTATATGGATATGTAGTCTAGTTATGTGAATTCAGCTTTAACATTTTAGCGAGGAAGTGATAATGTTTAATGGGTGCATGTTTTAATGAGATGTTACTAGTTTTAGTTCTATTTTAGATAGTTCATGAATGATAGTTTGGTGTTGCAGATCTAATGGAAATAAGAAAAAGAAAAATGTTGAGAAGCTGGTTCGTGAGATGAAATGCTCGCAAGAATGCTTCCATAATTAAGTGTGGGGGAATTATGAGCCATGATTAGAGACCTCGGAAAGCACATATTTTCAACAAAATTGGGATATGAGCAGGGTTTTGGTGATAAATTTGGGTAAATTTAGGAACAATTTGAGATTTTATTTATGAAAACCCATTGCAATAATTTTGATTCTTTGAGCTTATGCCTTGCATAATGCCGTAAGATACAAAGCTTACGACTTGCATTATGTTGGTGATGTAAATTTAGGCTAGGCAATCAGCCTAAACTAACTTATTGGCCCCCAGACATTAGTTGGGTAGCTGGCCATTGTACAAATGAGTCTTGTATATGACACTTTAACTAATGAGAAAACACGTAATACCATTCTCACAATTGAGTTTGACTCTTCTTGCTCTTGTGTTTGTAAGATTTTTTTCTTCTTCTTCTTCATTGCATGCTTGCTTAAGGATTATGTGTGTGAGTGATAGTGTTGCTGTATGCTCTCTTCTCCCTTTCTCCTTCTCTTGTCTACTCTCATGCTTTCACCCACCTTGGTATCAAAGTAGAGATTGAGTTCTCCATATCTCTCTCTCTCTCTCTCTCTTTGCTCCCCACCCATTTGGAAAGCTCCTTTGTGGTGACAACAAAGGAGGCAAGGTTGAGGACAAAGGAGGCAAGGTTTATGACCCTAGCTCTTTACAAGAAGGGAGAGTTACTCTACTAAAAAAAATATTTTTAGGAGATAAATTATAATAAATATTAAATTAATGAGATAATTAGTGAAAATTGAAGGGGAGTTAAAGTTAGTCTTTGTTTTGTTTTAAAAAGTTTTTAAAGTCAAAATGATGAAAGGACATATAAAAATTAGTTTTTAAATAGAAAATGTGTAGTTTAAAGACATGTTTGGGATTTTCTAGAGAACTTTCTATAAAGATTTACTGCATGAGACAAGTGTACATCCATGTAACTGGGTCTGATTACAAAACCATCTGCTGTGAGCTGAAGAAAATGCTCTGTGGAGAGTAATTCCCTGCCGTGTAGGAGCTGGGAGTGGGATGGATCTCTGAAAAAATGTAGTGATCTGTGTCTGTCGTCCCCCCTCTGGAGCTGTCTGAGCCTGTAATGATGTCTCTCTGTGGCGCTGTATGTCTAGAATGAATCTCCCCAATATGCGCTGGTCTGCTGCCTCAAAGATCTGGCGTCGAGAGAGGAACAGAGTATTGAGACAGGATTTATGGCAGCTCTATACACAAGAGACATGGATATCGCCTACACAGCCTCTTCCACCGAAGATGCTATACTACAGAGATCACTTCATGAGCATCATTGATGATGGATTTGTAGAGAGGCCTAGATACATGGAGGGCTTTTTACCACACGGCTCCCGAGTGGCTATTGGTCAGCTTAGAGTTTCATCACACCGATTGGAGATTGAGACTGGCAGAGCAGCACGGATCCCCCGAGAGGAGAGGGTATGCAGATTGTGCAGAGAGGAGGTGGAGAGTGAGGAGCATTATGTGTGCAGATGCAGAGCATATACAGCCATCAGAGAGAGATATCCCATTTTATTCAGAGAGCAGACATAGCTTCCTTTGTCAACATGTGGCCATCATACTTAGGATCCATGCCTGCTATAGAACCCATGGTGGCAGCAGGAAACTCAAATATTACATCCCCATCATGGAACCTAGGAAGCTCATTCACCTTAAATACCCTGGTATACACCTCACTGACTTTGTCAAAGTGTTCTCTTTCCTCATGTTCAATAAGAAATCTAAAGTGCTTTTTGATTTCAAGGGTGAAAGTACTTCATGGTTGGGTAACTGGGTGTATAGAGGCACTACATCTAGTACAGTTATCTTCTGTAGAACACTATCAACAGAATTTGTTGAACTTTCAATATTCACATAATTAGAGGTACCAATTGATGTATTGGCTTTTGAGCTTACACATACCTCATATGTAAGAGATATCAGGTCATCAAGGAGGTAGAGCTCCTTGCCTTCTATATCTTGAAGTGGAACAAGGGCAACACGTGTCTCTTTATCTTTTGTAATTGTGATCGCCTCTAAACCCTTAAACTCTGAAGGTAAATATTTTCGAATAAGAAATTCTTTGTTCACAAAGCCTTTTCCATTGCTCAAAGATGCCCTCATCTCACGTGTATCATTGTTGGGGAGAATAAGCAGAGCCTCCATTATAGAGATAAAGAGGGAGAGATTTGTGTGTGAGAGAGAAATAGTGAGGGATGTGTCCATGTGTGAAAGAGAGAGAGAGAGAGAGAGAGAGAGAGAGAGAATCACTAGTTTTAGGGGGTCCTAAATAAATAATTACCAAATATCATTTACGTTACCATTTTTATTAGGGTTAGGGTTAGTGTTAATGTTAACCATTTTAACTTCAATATTAAAAAAGTAAAAAAAATTATTTTTTATTTTTTACCAAAAAATATTTTTACATTTATTATTATTATTTTATTTATCTTTGCCTGTGAGCATGGTAACTAATGTTGTAGAGTAAACATGATGAAACAAAAGAGAGAGCATATGTTTCACGACTCTATTTTGGTGCTGGTGTTGGTGTTCTCTACGCTCCTTGTAGTTTTGCAAAATTTAAATATAAGTTTTTAAACCCAAGTCCTCAATAATTTTACAAAATTGATTAACTACCTCACCAAGGCTAAAGGCATAATGATGATGAGGAGAAATTAAAAAATAATTATAGTTAAGTTTCATATAGAATTAAATGGGGAGTTGAGTATTAGATAATTTATAGGTTGAGTGAATCTCTCTCTCTCTCTCTCTCTCTCTCTCTCTCTCTCTCTCTCTCTCTCTCACACACACACACACACACACACACACACACACACACACGAAAGCTAATATGTGCTTTTTTTGCATGCATGGATCAACAAATATAAGCTTTCGCGCGTGCGTGTGTGTGTGTGTACACATGTGTGCATGTGTGTGTCTCTCCACAATGTTAAAAGGAGGGTGCTAGAGCACTGGTTTCCACTTTTTACACATGATTTTTTGCAATTAGGGACTAGGGAGAAGGCTACACAATGTTAAGAGCAGGGTGCTTTAAAGGGCTAGGTGGAGAGAATATTAGTTCCCCCTTTGTTACTTTTGAAGGGGTCAAAGGTGTAGGAGGGTCCTTATCTTTATGATGCTAAGAGCAAGAGGGAGGGAGAAGGAGGGTCTCTCTCTCTCTCTCTCTCTCTCTCTCTCTCTCTCTCTCTCTCTCTCTCTCTCTAAGGCACATAGAAACAAAATAGGGTAACAATAAAACTTGCAAGAGACGTGCATGAGGATATTGATCAATGTTCTACATGGACAATCTTCTACATTAGTGGTGGTGGTTGCTACCCGCGTGTCTGGTAGGGTGACAACATCGCATTGTGCCATTTAATATATTTCATACATTTGTTTGACATATAAATATGGTTGATGGTATGCAAATGATGACCTACCTGAGAGACAGATACCTAAGGTTTGTTAGTATGCAATAGATCCCAAATCTATCATGATCAATGTTTGTCCAAGGGAAGCTTTGTAGGATGTTGATATTGTGAAGCCTAATTAATTCTCTCTCTAGTTAGAAACTTCTTCATGTAGTCTAACTCGCATTTTGAGCTAAAAAAAGTTGTAGGTACATGTCTATACACACCCTAATACATTGTCTACTCTCATCACATGTCTTTTTACCTATGTAAGATTCCTCCCTCCACCTTTTGAGGTGTAGTGTAAGAACCTCCCCTAACTGTTGGGATGAGATAAATCCAAAGAATAAAAGAAAATACCCAAAAATGAGTAAATGCTCACATAAGATGAAGAGTTGACTGAGTACAAGGTTTATTAGTTAAAATTATGAGATATTACTAAAAAAATAAGATATTTTAGAATAATGATGTATTTTTGACACGTTGGTAAGGAAAGGGGGACTCTTGAGGTAGGTGCCTCTTTCACATGTGTGGAAGGGTTTTTAATTCAAAAAAATTGTGATATTTTTATCTCTCCTCTCTCGTGGATTAAACCAAATCAAAAAGGGATCCAAACTGGTCCAAATCTTGTCCAAATTGAGTCAAACTGAACCTAGAAAATTCTAGAATCCAGTTGGACTTGGTTAGTGGCCTCCCTCACCTATAAATAGACCCTTAGTCTTTTGTAAAAAAATCTGTGAGCTATACCATGCCAGTATTACATTAAAATAATCATATTTTCTATATCCCTTAAAAATCCTCTACTTTTGGGAAGCTTGGAGCTTCTCTCTCTCTTCACTCAACAACTATTGGAGCTCTCTTCTCCACTTGCTAAACCAATTGATTGATTGGGGGCTTCACTTCTAGAAAAGAAGCAAGCTAATCCTTGAGGTAAGAATGAATTTTATGGTTTTTTTGTTAATATTCTCAAATGACTTCTCTTCTCAACCCCTCAAGCTTGAGAAGTTTTCTAATTGGTTGTTTTAAATTCAAATCAAGCTTTCCCTAAGAATTTAATGTGTAATCAAGAAAAAGTTAATCTTTATGCTTAATTAGAATGCTTTCTTATGTATATCTCTCTCTCAAAAAGAATAGTCATTCCTATGGCTAATTCTTTAGCAAAAGAATGCTTCTCATTGATAATTTCTTAATTCAAAACTAAACTCTAAGCTTATTAAGCTAGAGAATAAGAAAATGGCATTTTTATGCTTTTCTGATTAACAAAATAATGTTATGATGAGAAAATTTCATTTGATATGGAAGTCCCATCACCTAATGATGTGGATTTGCCAATAGGAGTTCATTTTAGTCTAGGGCTTCTATAAAAGAGGCAACTCTTATAGAGGTTACACATGAGGAGGACCTTGTTTATGATGAGAAAATTTCGTTTGATATGGAAGTCCCATCACCTAATGGTGGATGTGCCACTAGGAGTTCATTTCAGTCTGGGGCTTTAAGAAGAGGCAACTCTTCTTGTGGGGAGACTTCAAGGGATGGAAGAGATGACGTGGATTACAAGGAAGTATCTTTGTAGACAATGGGAGGTATAAATGCATTTATGGAGAGATTTGGGCATGTGTGTAATGATGAGATACAACAAGAGAAAATTCGATGTTCTCTTGTTGAGGAGAGTGGCATTGATAGTGAGGCATATGAAGAGGACTATTTTAATGAAGAGGACTATTTTAATGAAGAGGGAAGCCATGAGGATCTTGGTAGTGATGAACGTCAAGATACATATGAGGTTAGTGAGATTGAAGATACAAATATTAAATACTATCATCAAGATCAAGATGTGGATGCTATTGAGGATTCATATGCTTATGATCCTTATGTTGATGGTATATATATTGATGATTCCTATGCTTATGATCCATATGTTAATGGTATATTCATTGATGATGCCTATGGGTATGGTCCACATGTTGGTAAGAATTGGCACAATGCATATCCTAGTGAGGATATCACTTTGGAAGACCATGTTGATCTTGTATTGGACATAGATTTTTATAAAGTTCCTTTTGATCTAGGTGGTCATTGGATTGTTACTTTGTCCGATCACTGCATGGGACTTTCTTAAATACATGTGGCTATGCACGCACGTATATGGATCAATAGCTCTTGGGACATCCATTTAAGCCTAGTGGTAGATACATGATTAGCCTCGCTACTACCAATGAGACGATGAGGGGTTCCGACATTGGCCCTTTAATCCAAGGGATTCTTGAGCCATTGGCACATAGCTTGGATTTCCATTTGACCCAAGGTGTGTATGATTATCTTCATCTTTGGTGGTACACCTTTATCCTTTCCATTCAACCCTAGTGGGGGCTACACAACTCATGTGGGCTAGGTTAATCTATGTGGTCACACAACTCATGGATCGATTTTTGGCTTTGGTACATAGCCTCTCGTATATGATATGTGCATGACCACCCTTTTATTTCGAGCATAAAATCATTATAGGAGGAAATTATGTGCTTGGATGTGTATTGCACTTGTATATGTGGGATGAGGGCCTAGGCACATAATTTGGGACATAGGACTTAGGTTTATGGGCAACCCATGTGTGAATAATCCTCGGAGTAAGTGACTATATAAGTCACTTATGGGACAACTTGTGTACCTTTTTGACACCCTTTGATATCATTTATATTAAACCTTAACTTGAAGCTTATGGTGCAAGGATCCATACTAGTAGTCCACCCTTGTGTGCATTCCTCCATGTAATGTTACCACACGGCCTAAAAAGGGGATTTTCGCTCTCTAAAATTCATGCATGAGTTTCTCTCTCTAGAAAGTTATTCACGCCTATAAAAAAAAACACTGACATTGATGTGAAAAACTAGAGAAAATCACACTGGAAAAAAGTTGTAAAAATCACTCAATGATTGGAGGGATTGCTTTGTCAAGACTATAAAATCGTATCCTCTAAAAACTTGAGTTTTCCATGGTTGTGACTATCTCCTAGATACTCATGCCATAAATTTCTTGAGAAAATCACGTTAAAAAAACATTTTTTGAGATTGGGAATGTGACAACATGTTTTGGACTGCCAGTTAGACTTCATTGGTAATGATTTTGAATCCAAAAATTGAAAAACCTTTGGTTTGAAAAACCTTTGGTTTGAAAAACCAAAGTTTTTCATGATCGTGACTATATCCTAGATATTCATGCGTGAATTCCTTGAGAAAATCATGTCGATTTTTTTTTATTTTTTGAAGTTGGTAAGGTGACTATATTTTTTTGAAGTTGGTAGCTACAAGTTTTGAACTAACTGTTAGACTTCATAAGTAGTAATTCTGAACCCAAGAATCGGGAAAAAAAATTGGCATGAAAAACCCAAGTTTCATGGCCGTGACTATTACTAGATATTCAGGCATGAAATAAGGGGCAGGAAAAAAATGTAGCCATATTCCCAAGCCCGTATCTTCTAAACCATGAGGTTAGTGGACGTGCTCTAGTGTTCAAGATCTTTCTAGGCTCTTTAAATCTTTCCTTGAACAAACCAAGCCTATTTCCATCGTTTTGGCGTCCTCCAACCAAGCATCGACCTAAAAATCGAGGCAAAAAAATGCACCAAAATCAACCAAAACAAGCTTGTGGACCACATTTGGACTACTGTTTAAGCTATTAAATGTAAGAACTTTTATAAGGTCACGTGAGCACAATTGTAGTACTTTAAAAATACTAAAACCTTCAGATAGAACTTGTTCCCAAATTCTTTGTAGCACATCTAAAAAAGGGCTACAAAAACTGAAAGACATTTTGATTTTTTTTTAGCAAGTTTTGAGACCTTCTACCATAACTAGTGTGCACACTTTTTTGAATAATATTTCTTCACATACCCTATCGCATAAGAAATTCATACGAACGAACCCTAACAGACCAACATGACATTCATGCAAATGAAGCCTCTTAGAGCAAAAAAAAAAACGTCACGTAGAGCTGTCCGAAAGGTAGGTATGTAATCCATAGTTTCCAGACATGTAATTTCATTTTATGGGTTTTTAAAAAATCGTAGGTGGTGGCCTATCATTTAGAATCTTTATCCCCTCCAAAGAAAATAAAATTGTCTCATCATTGTCTATTAAAAGGTAATCCAAAGTATGGAAATTCACGACACCAAGTCTACCATCTCGAAAAACAACGATTTTAATTAGAAGATTCATGATGATGATAATTACCCTTCAACAACATCATTAATTTAATCATAAACTTTTTAACTAATTAACAAATGTATAAATCATGTGCTCAATTATTACCATCCATGCTCAATTGTTTATTACTTTTGTGTAGAAAATAGAGAGGTTAGATCTTGGGCTCAATCGGAAGGTATTTATTATTTATTGCGGAGAGATTGGATCCCAAATTCCAATCCCTTATTAACAATATAACTTGTTACCTAGATTAGAACATAACCAAATATAACTTATTACCAGATATAACTTATTACCAAATATAACTTATTAACAATACAACAGCAATCCCTTGATAATTATTCTCTTATTCTACGTTGCAACGGTAGAGGATTGCTATACCGGCGGAAAAGTGTCTCTCTTGTGGGTGGTCGGACGGCCAAGTTGGGCGGACGGACATGTTTGAATCAGGGCTGATGCGGAACAGCTCCATGGGCGCGCAGGAACAGCAGCGCTCTTGGAGGCTGCAACGGCGCTCGGGGTGGTTGTAATGGCGGAACTCCTTGGGCTCCAGGCACTCCAACTTGGGCTGGGGCAGCAGGCTGCAGGGGCGGCACTCCTTGGGCTCTGGGAAAACCTCGCCATTGCACGCGTGTAGCCCTGTCCCACATCCCCACCGCCAGCAGAGACCCCATCAACAGGGCGATTCCCGCCGCAGAGAGCAGGCCAAGAAGGGGCAGAGAAGATTTGGAAGAGGCCGCGAGGCCCGCGCACGAGTAGGCCAGCAGAAAGCTGACGACGCAGGACTTGGCGAGGACGGAGAGGAGCCGGGGCGGCGAAGTAGAGAAGCGCTGGAGACGTTCGGCGAGAAGCAATCCACAGAGGGCCATGGAAAAGGTGCAGGAATTGAAGAAAAGGAGGAGGGAGGTGAGGGCAGACACGTAGAAATGGTGATCCCCATCGAAGCCCCTGGGCGGCTGAAGGTAGCCACAGAAGCACGCTCCGCCTACTGTGGCGAACAGAGTGTGGTAAAAACTCCCCATGTAGAGGAGAATTGCGGGCCTTCTGTTGGCGATCAGGCCCTATTTAAAGAAGAAGCAGAGAGAGAAGCCAGAACAACAGAATTGCGGGCCCTATTTAAAGAAGAAGCAGAGCTAGAAGCCACCACAACAGAATTGCGGGCCCTCTGTTGGCGGACCTTTCCCTAGTACCGTAGTACGAGAGGACCGGCTGGTGTACCAGTGGTCCAGTTATCGTGCCCACGGTAAACGCCCCCCTAATTGGAGCACGTGTCTTTGGCGAGTAACGGGATTCGAACCGATCACTGTGGTGGCTGTACCGCTGTTGTGGTGGCAACCACCACAACAGCGGCATAGCCACCAGGGCCTAAATTGACGCGTGTCCTTCTGCCGGCTTTCACGAACTGCGCCATGACTTGCTGCGGCCTACGACCGGTTATTCGAACAAGAACAGCATCATGACTTTCTGCGCCCTATAATACAACCGGTTATTCGAACAAGAACAGCATCGTGACTTTCTGCGCCCAACGGAGAAAAAGTCCCCATCTAGTAATCACCACCAACGCCATGCACGTAATCACCACCAACGCCATGCACGTTTCAATCATCCCAATTGAAAAATATTTAGCTCACAAGAATTTAAATCAAACATCACATGGCCATGAATAAAATATTCAAAAAAATTTGAAAAATACTTAGTTGAGACTCCAAGATTGGGTTCAATCATCCCCCTCATGTGTGTATGGCATATTCTCCTCCACACATCAGTATTTAGGAGATATTTTATTCCAAATTAGGCCATAACCTCCAAAAATACATAAGGGGTGCTTTTCTTGCATCTTCAAAAATAGAGTGCCCATAAAATGAGGCTTGGGTTTAAAGCATATCACGCTTTACTAAATATTAAAGATCAAGTAGTCAAAATAAATCAAAATGTGCACAAGCGAGCACATGTATTTACAAGCTTGTTTACAAAAATGATGTCCCAAGTAATAAATTAGTGCGACTTCTCCTCAATCCTTGGAATCCTCTTCACCTATAAAATAACCAACAATAAATTGGTGAAATAAATATTCCATAAGCATACAAACCATCATCACACACATGTTTACCAGGCGTAAGTAACCCGAGAATCACCCCTACATACGCCGACTAAAACGACCCCAAGCATACGTCAATAACCACCAAATGTATTAATATTTATAATGGTATCACCCATGATATTAACATAATTTGGCATGACGCAAAGGTATTCCAAGCGTCCCCGAATGAGGGCAGAATAATATTTTTAAGAGGGCTTAAAATATATTCCCACAACATTCCCTCTTGCTTGAGTTTGCAATTGCCCTCAATTGCCGGTTTGTTGAAAAGAACGGAGGATTTCAGGGAAAGCACAAAAATATTTCTCAGGCACCCATCTTGCATCTTCACGAGGATGATTTTTAAAAGTTATTAAATATTTGCTATATTGGTTTCCAGCTCAAGTTGGTGTAATTTGATGGTCAATGATGGTATTTGGGAGTAAGATTTCTTGGTCTCCTTCAATAAGAGGTGGTTGTTCATATACTGGATGAGTAGGAAGTTGTCCTTTGAAAGGTTTTAATAAGTTAACATGAAAAGAATTGTGAATGTTCCAATGAGAAGGTAATTCAAGTTTGTATGCAACATCATTAATTTTGTGGATCACTTTAAAAGGTCCATAAAAGCTTGAAGCAAGCTTAACAGCTGGGAATTTTTCAACACTTTTAAGTCGGCGTTTTTTAAATTTCAGAAGCACATAGTCTCCAAGTTCAAATTAGCTTTACATTTACGATTTGCTTGCTTAACATTCTTTTCTTGCACGAGTAATGGAATATTTAACTTCATTCAGAATGGTCGTAAAATCAATAGTGAATTGATCAACAACTTCGATTTTGTGAGAAAGTATACTTTCCGGAATAGGCAAGGGTTTTCCATATACAATTTCAAAAGGTGCTCGACTAGTATAGCTGAATGAGGAGTATTATTGTAAGCAAATTGGAGAAGATGAATGTACTTATCCCATGAGTTAGGCTATTGGAAAACATAGGCTCTGAGTAGATCTAAGATAGTGTTGTTAGTAACATCAGTTTGTCCATTTGTTTTTGGATGGAAAGCTGTTGAGAAATTTACTTTAGTGCCTAAGTTGGAGAATAATGTGATCCAAAAATTACTACAAAATCTTGAATCTCTGTCAGAAACAATGACTTTGGGTAAGCCGTGATGTACAAAGATTTGTTTGATAAATATATTTGTGGCTTGTTGAGAAGTCAAAGTTTTCTTACAAAGTAGGAAGTATGCTTGCTTACTCAAACGGTCAATTATTGTCTAAATCATATCGTTATGACTCGATGTAGTAAGCAAACTTTGATGAAGTCCATGGATATTTGTTCCCAAGTATCATTAGGAATTGGTAGAGGGGTAAGGAGTCCTTGGGTTTTACCTTTGTAGCTTTTGATTTTGTGACAAATAGAACATTCAGACACAAATTTTGCTATATCTTGTTCAAACCGGCACACAATCAGTACCCTCCCCGAATCCACAGCGCCGCCGGGCACCCGTGGGATTGATAGAAGAAAATTTTCCAAAGATTAACATTCCATGGCCGTGAGTTGGAAAGGAAAAAGGATGGAAATTTTTTTCTAATTAATCAAAAGTCTAATTCTGAAATTTTTCCATAATGCATATCCTCCAAAATTGACTCTTGGAGATTTGTACACGATCCATTATAGGTTCCTTCCTCCCTCAGTGGTTTAGCAATTAGAAAACTAAGCAGGATTTGCTCTCAATTTTGGAATTCATCCATATAGACAGATTAGAAAGAGGTCAAGAATTTAGCAAAACCGCTTTTCAATTTGAGAGTGGTTTCATGGTTTTCTCAGAATGGTCCTCCTCTTAACCTTTAGTTAATAGAGGCAATTCCTCAAAAACCTTTAAACTTTGCTTTCTCCCACTCAATTTTATCCTTTTCTCCCTAGGTGTCTAGCTCTGATACCATTGTCACGGGATCTAAAATTCTAGGGAGATAGAAATCAAATAATTTGTAAGAAATTGATTTAAATTCAAGAATTCATCAAACATCACATGACCATGAATAAAATATTCAAAAACAACTAAAAAAAACTTAGCTCCCAAAGATGCGACTCCAAGATTGGGTGCAATCATCCACCTCGTGTGTATGGCCTATTCTCCCCCACACATGAGTATTTACGAGATATTTTATTCCAAATTAGGCCATAGCCTCCAAAAATACAAAAAGGGGTGCTTTTCTTACATGACACTCTCTTATCTTCAAAAATAGAGTGCTCATAAATTGAGGCTTGGGTTTAAAGCATATCATGCTTTATAAAATATTAAAGATCAAGTCTATGCTTGATAAACTATGGATTTTACAAAATAAATCAAAATGTGCACAAGCTAGCACATGTATTTACAAGCTTGTTTACAAAAATAATGTGCCAAGTAATAAATTGGTGCGACTTCTCCTCAATCCTTGGAATCCTCTTCACCTATAAAATAACCAACAAAAAAATTGATGAAATAAATATTCCATAAGCATACAAACCATCATCACACACATGTTTGCCAGGCGTAAAGTAACCCGGGAATCACCTCTACATACGAACCAACTGAAACAAACATTGGAGACCCAAGCATACGTCAATAACCACCAAAAACCTTGTCGCGTTATGGTGATTTGTCTGAAAGTCATGGAATAAATGTTATTTGTACCATTAAGACACTTTGAACATGTTACTTTAGCCTTTTCTTGAGTTATTTCTATGTATTGCGATAAAATCACCACAACGTGAAACTTCGTACAACGAACACAACCCTATTGCATTGTGGTGAATTGTATGAAAGTCATGGATTTAATGTTATTTGCACCATTAAGACACTTTGAACATGTTATTTTAGGCCATTTCTTGATTTAGTATTCTTTTATGTTTTATCCTCATAGTTATGATCATTAGCTGATAATTTGCTATGTTCATGTTTAATTTTTATTCACAGATAGAACTTGACAATTTGTTAATTCAAGTTGAAGACTCCACATCCCAACATCAGTTTATTGAGTCCCTCCTAAACCATCTAAAGGACAAGAGGGTACTAAATCTTCCACTTACACTACCTAAAGCGTTAATGAGTGATAAGAGCACATTTGTTGTTATGGGTGACTGCGTGGCATGTCGTTTTGCAATGGATCGAAATGATGTGGTGGGTCTATACATTCTTCCTTGTAGACATATCTACCACCCTCTTTGCCCTTTTGCTTGGAAAATAAAGAAAAAATGTGCAGCTACTAGGTGTAGCTAAATGATCACTAATGCTACAAAGAAGTCACTGATGTTGCAAAGAAGTTAGTGTTTACCACATCTTCCAAGGAGCACACAACGAAAGAAGGTAGTATTACTCTCTATTTTGATTATTGTGTGTACATACTTACTTTGTCATGTTTGTTGGAATCTTGAGATTTTTATATTATATTATTAGTTATTTCTATGGATGACAGATGAAACTAAGAGTGCTTGTATTATACATTGACCTTCACAAATCTTTTGATGCGTTGTTTTTTCAGTGATCGTGCGGGATCATCTCTTGTACCTAATAACATGGTAGAGCTAGAGTAAGAGGACTTTTACGATCCCTCCTCTCCCATAAGGGCACCAAGGACCAAGACGTTGGCTTGCTAAGGGAAGAGGACTTGCAGCAAGGGAGCTCTCAAAAGTTCATGGAGTTTAATAAAGGTGGTATGGATTTGGATGGGTGTGATGAAGTGAAGAATGGGAAACGAGTTGAGGAATTTAATGACGCCAAGGATCTGCAGGTTCATGAGCGACTGACCGAAGTACATGCTAGAGTGAATTTTTCACAGGAGGTTGATGCACATCATGGCATAAGATTGGCTTTAATGCCCCCTATAATGAAGACCAAATTGAAAGTACTGAGAATGTGAAGAAGCAAGTCATGAAGAAGTGAAAGTGCAGTGATACAAAACCTGATTCAATAGAACCATAAGGGGTGTGATGGATTTGGATTTGGATTTGGATGGGTGTGATGAAGTGAAGAATGGGAAACGAGTTGAGGAATTTAATGAAGCCAAGGATGTGCAGGTTCATGAGCGACTGACCGAAGTACATGTTGGAGTGAATTTTTCACAGGAGGTTGCTGCACATCATGGCATAAGATTGGCTTTAATGCCCCCTAATGAAGACCAAATTGAAAGTACTGAGAATGTGAAGAAGCAAGTCATGAAGAAGTGAAAGTACAGTGATACAAAACTTGCTTCAATAGAACCACCCCCCAATATGCACAAAAAAATGTTTTCGACTCGTTCTAGTGTCCCCAAGCTAAAATGTCACAAGCAATTATAGTTTTGCTACTGTCTTACATAATATATTTATAAAATTGAGACCAATTTTCATCTTGATCAAATTTTAAATGTTTTTCAAATCATTGTTCCAACATCATATTTATGAAGTTGAAACATCATACAAAAACTAACTCGTCTGTATATCAAAAACTTACACGTTTGATATGCTCCAAGGACTAAATAGCTCTTGAGTCTATAGATGCG